>NW_022689540.1:128672-153412 GCF_011630105.1 Anneissia japonica | reverse complement strand
AGAGCTGCCCCCCCGCCTCCCAGTCGGGGAGAAAAAGCACAATTCGTCGGGGAGAAAAAAAAAATGTATTTTCTACATATTAGTAGACTCTAAAATCGATTAAATAAGCTTTTGAAACACCTAAATTGTCAAAATTTTCGGGGGCTTCGCCGCCAGGACCACTTTCGAAACCTTTTAAATGAAGCTCGACCACACCCACTTTGGTTTCGTCGGGGAAATCTGAAGTATATGTAATATTAGGTCTACTTTAAGTTGGAATTGGTACACTTTCTCATCGTAGAAGTACCAGAAAGGAATTATTGAAAACGGATAACAAGATTGACACACACATACATTTATTTTATTTCAATTATATGTAACATTTAAATTAAATTGACCATCAAGATAGGCCTACACATAAAAAAAAACAAAAAAAAAACCAACAATTTAATACACTTTTCTTATATTGGGGCTGCTAAAGTGAAAATTCAATTCCCATCTTATACAAATAGAAATAAACATTTATGACAATTCAATTACATGAATAGACAAAAGGCATACAAATTTACGATAATAATTTTGATGAGCAAGATCATTCATTTTATTTTAGCTTAATATTATAAAATATTGATATAATTCTTTACAAATATTTACATTAAAAAACAATATCTGATTCTTGTTTGTACCTTTCATAATAATTATATGCAAACAGTAACATAATTACTGTATGTTAATCATATCATGGATGTAAGCCTCAGAAATAGCGGCAATGGATACAAAATTATGTATAGGCCTATTATTAATATTCTTATACGGTGTTCTACCTGAAGCTGATTCAAAACTCAGTTTTGCAAAATAGTTCGTCTACAAAACATGCTTGATATCTACTTACAATCTTATAAAAAGCTGTTGCGTCAGTTTCCTTTCAATAGGCCTACCTTGGTACAGCGCCATCAGCGACTAAACAGTAGTAAACTAAGAACACCGAAAATCCAGACTTCTAAAATAATGATCAATTATTAACGTAGTCATTATATTATGATGCTATATGCATTACCAACTAGATAAAGATGTGTATATGGTACTGTTATGTTGACTAGCACTACATCAATTGTTGTATACATGATGTTTATGTTAGTCTATATAATAAAATTTAGTGTAAAATGTATATTTTTAATTGGTAAATTAAATCTTATACTGTGAAGAATTGTAAATTTCAACGTATTTTTAGTAATATTTTTGAATGTTTTTTTATATTATATTGTAGTAGCGGTAGTTTTTAATTACATTTTAATTATATTACCATGTTAATTTTTTATAATAAGTGTAATTTTTTAATTCGTAGATTAGATCTTTCTGTAAATTGTCCCAATTCAGTTACATAATTTTATTGTTAACTGCAATGACATTGTTTTGTTGAATAAAAGATACCAAGATATAAGTTACATGAATAAATATGAATCAGATTGTTACATATGAAAATTGTATTTTGAAATGTATATATATATAGGCCCTATCTGATACTAAAATATAAATATAAATGGCTACTCATCATGGAAATTGTAAAAAGTATAAGTTATTCACATAGACCTATATTCCTGTTTTACTTTAAAGTTCAACACAAGCCATCAGGTCTGATGCGTACCGCAGCCTTTTGTAGGTTTGTTTCTCTTGTACGGGAAGTATTCATACTGCTACCGTGTGCAACGCGATTAGACTTACTGCACATCGGGAATGCTCTTCTGAAACAGGTTCGAAAGTTCTCCCCCATGAACGCGTATACAAATGGATTCACACACGAATTACTATAAGCAAGAGTCAGAGCAAATATTCTCAATTTTGCCAGCGCTAAGTTATTGTTGATACTGTTGCCCAACCTCTGCCAAAAATTCAATACATGTATCGGAAGCCAACAGACAAAAAAGAATGCTACAACGAGCAGTATCATTTTCGTAACCTTTCTGCGTTGTTTAATTGAGTGTTCGCTTAACGTTGTGTCACGCAACTGATCCCGCGATTTCCAAAGTTGCCGTAGCATGTTGAGGTTGCAAACAATGAGTACAGAGAGAGGGATTATGTAGGTGGTAAATACAACATATATATAATACATAAAACCGCCATCTTTAAATTGCTCAATGCAGTAAGGTCGTCCCATAAAATCCGTGACTGTTGAGAATATGGCGATGGGAATCGACATTAAACCTGAAACTAAATAAGAACATAAAATTAATTTAGTATTAAACACCTCAGGTTTCCAAAGTGTAAAATCAATAAAATGAGATTAGATTTGGATCAAAACGATAAACGCAGATACCCTGTGACAGTATGTGGTTTAACGTCTCAATAAATTATTCAATCCATGTCAAAATTTTCGTAAGAAAGAAAAACCTCGCTAATGAAATAAAGGTGAAAAACCCTTTACCTATCCAAATTGAGATGTTTATCGCTAATGCGAGAGTAGCTGTCCGATATCGGATCGATTTCAGTGGATAGACGATTGCAAAATACCGATCGATATTCATAGCCATCAAAGTCAACGAGGTAGCGTGCACCGAAACCTTCAAAGTAAAAGTTTGAAAATGAGTTAAAATTTGAAATCACTTGAGATCTCATCTAACCAGCGAGTTCTAAATAACAACTCCCTGGGTAGGCTATAACTTAAGAAAAGGAAATAGTTTCTTTTGTATTAACAGGAAAAGCCAGACATAAAATCGCTACACACCAAAGATTTTATAAACACAAGATAGCGTTCTCCGCGATTTACGCGTGCAAATTCTGTAATAAGGCATGAATGGCGCCCTCTTGCTAAATTGGAAACTTTTGACCCTTGCCCGCTCTGACCATACCGCACCGCGCCACTTTACCTTGGGTGTATCAATCCTGTGAACAGCAGAACAGGAACCATCTCAGATCCATGGCAACAGATAGGACGCCCTCTTCCAAAACTGATTACTTTTTCTCTTTGGTATAATAGCGCATGAATGGCGCCCTCTTGCTAAATTGGAAACTTTTGAACCTTGACCGACGCTTCTATTTGTTACGAGTAAATCGCGGAGAACGCTATCTTGTGTTTACAAGATCTTTGCTACACACTATCGCCGACAGTTGATTGGTGGGTCAATTCGGATTGCCTTCTCGATTACGTCAGGGATAGCTACGGGCGTGTAATGATTGCAGTACCGGTTGCATTTAAAATACTGTAGCGAAAGTGTAACGATTTTATGTAAAGCACGCTTTAGCTGCAGTCATGAATATTATTGTGGTCTAAAAAAAAAACAGCCTACGCCCTGCATCACTTGACATATCCAATCAGTTTCGACAGCTCAGGTTCTTTACACTTGCAACAACATACAGTTGGATGAATGTGGGCTCTTGAAAACCCTGCTTGCTTTTGTAATTTAGAATTGCTGTAGAGGAACCTCTTGTTTCAAAACGACTCCTTTTAAAGGATCAGAATGGGGTTTCTATGGTCATCTTAGAAACTTTATTCGTTTAATGATAGAGTTAAATTACAATTGAGAAAAATATGTGTTATATATTAATGCTTGCGGTAGGCCTACACCACGTAGATAGTTCTGAAAAGAACTGTTGTTGTTGGTTGAGAATCTCAACCAACAACAACAGTTTATTTCAGAACTATCTACCTGGTGTCCTGCATGCATTAATAACTTATATATTATTACTTCGCCATGCAAACCTTCAAACAATATTAAAAATATGTGCTTATCGCATGGACAGATATACAATAGGTAAATATCATTTACAAGAAATGACCAAAATACAGTAAAGAAAGTGGAACAAAGAAAATATCTATAGCAATGTCGATGATGACGATGATGATCGATGATGCTAATGACAGTAATTAGATAACGGTCAGTGATGGTGAAGATAATGACGATGATGATGATGATTATGATGACAATAATAATAATAATAATAATAATGATAATTAATAATAATAATAATAATAATAATAATAATAATAATAATAATAATAATAATAATAATAATAATAATAATAATGATAATAAAGATAATCGTTATTATCGTCATATTGTTATCACATCGTACCTGCATCAGGTACATGACGACACTACACATCGCGTTTCCAAAAATCCACAAGGGTCTGGTGTAGTTGAAGGTAGTGAACGGGGCGCAGAGGAGCAAAAACACGATGTCAGACACAGAAATATTGACGATGTAACAATTTGTGACTGTTCGCATTGTGCCAAATCTACACACCACATAGATGACGATACTGTTGCAAACAAGACCGACTATAATGAACAATGTCCAAGTGAAAGGTATTGCGATTTTATCAACATCTAGCTTGTTTGCTATATAGTAATAATCGTTGCCGTATGAAAGTTCGTATTCGCCGACATTGTCTGATTGAACGCTCTTGGTGGCGTTTCCCTCCATGGTTTTCTAAGTTGAAATGAAGCAAAGGACAAAATTATGTGTAAATTACATGGAGTGATAAGCACGGGATATGGGCTTAGAACTTAAAACTCAAATAAGTGATAAAGCAAACGAATCGATGCAATGAAAAAATTCATACATTTCCAACATTAACAATGCAAAGCTCAGAAATGATAATAAAAACAATTATAACAACAATTATAATATCACGGAAGAAATTAATTTAGTTACCATAGTCAATAGTTTTGTTTTAATATTAAATAAAAACATAAATACGCCTAATAATAATGATAATAGGCTAATAATAATAATGATAATAATAATAATAATAATAATGATAATGATAATAACAATAAGTTTAATAATAATAATAATAATAATAATAATAATAATAATAATAATAATAATAATAATAATGGTAATAATATTTACAATTCGTTTCAATCAAGATTTACTTAGGGCCGTGCCAGATTAATAATAATAATAATGATGATGATGATGATGATGATGATGATGATGATGATGATGATAATAATAATAATAATAATAAAGCATATTCATAACTTATTCATTCATTCTTTCATTCATTTATTTTATGCCTATGACGTATTGTACTACATAATACGGTACACTATCTGATGAATATTCCATGGCACGAACCGACCAATTGTTAACTGATGTAACTGTACGACAGCAAAACGAGCTTAAGTTAGAATTAAGTGAAGTACCACGACAATTGTAAACAATCTCATTTATTCCTTACATTTATTAATTGTAACACAACATGCAATTGTAGCATCGCTATTCATAAACTTTTATTAAGTTTTTGTGACTTTAGTTGTAAAGCATGCGCTGGAAGCTTTAGGAGCTCGCATTTAAGTTTCTGTAATTTAATTATTGTAAATAGTAGTGGAAATTTGTCGACAGCGGTCTAATAAAACGATGGAGGAATTAAACTAATTCCTCCATGAATAAACAGTCAAGAGGGATGAATGAAGCCCGAGCCATAGAGGTACCGCCAGGGTTTTTGACCAAAAGTTACTGGTTTACAATGGAATTGTTCTGTTGGCCCATGGATCGGAAAATTAATTTTAGGTCATTCAACAATCTAGAGTCCGACAAAACTCGCTGGAACCTTGCATCGTCACCCTGAGTTGCTCTGCGATAGAGGGAGTGGTGCTAAGCTGTCCAAATGGGTCTGAAACTTTCCGAGATTAGCAGAATGTATTATGGGAAAAGTTATGGTAGGGGATGAAGCTAACCCTAGCATCTAGAAAAACTGGGAAATGTTGGGCTACTTCAAGCTGCTCTGAGACCTTCTACGTTTATACCCAAATATGTTTACGTTTTGTATTAGACGAGTTGAGTCCGGCACTGGGGACCCCTATCCTACTCTGCCTCCCTGCTGAACTGCATACATAGGCCTATTGTAAGCTTACAACAGTACAGTGTGTCCGAACGGGAAACTTGCCCTGCATAAGGGTGTTTAATATTGTTTATTGATGATTGCAACAAACCATCTGATACTCCAATTCAATTGACACATCATACCAAATAACGACCCTACAACAAGTGACCATTTTATGTGTGTCTTTCTTTAGCATATCTTCCAGCTAATCACGCTGGCCGCCCTAGTCACATGATATGATCAACATCGTGACGTAGTCACATGACTACAGGGTGATAGGGTTTAATCCCTATACTCTGTCTCCCCGGAGGCTCCCCCATTGTGCCACTATTGAACTTGCGCAGCTATGTTTCGTAAGTTCAACAACAAGGCACTTAAAACGTCACCATTCATAAACTTACGTTTACGTTTCGCGAGTTTAAACTGTAACACAATATGCAATTAGCGTCACCATTCATAAATTTACGTTAACATAATGTAAAATTTATGTAACACATGCACTTGAAGCGTCACTATTCATGAACTTTGTTTACGTTTCGCAAGTTTAGTAGGCCTACCTGTGGTTATATTAACCGCGACTGCATCCACCTGTCTCTGCGAGTTGCGGAGACTGGTTTGAACCGTAATAATAACAATTCCATGTCCACAAAATGAGAGACAACCCACTAGATTTAACCAAGGAGGTATTGATTTAACCTTACACAGTATCCATAGGCCTAATTGTAAGTTTACAACAGCGTGCAGAAATCTTTAAAAACATACAAAATATAGACACATTATATAATAAATAAACAATACAAAACAAAAGCAATGATGATTAAAAGAAGATGGTAAACAACACACTAGATAGTACCTGTCTCTTATATATATAGTACCTCGATGATCGATGACAGGCCTAATCTTTAGTGATAATGATACATGCTTTTGTTAAAGATAAAATATTAAATTATATTACATTTAATCTGTCCACTAAATAATAAGGTTTCCGTCGAAAAACGACAAATTTTCTAAAAGAAAAAAAAACATTGTTCGTTTACGTACTATTATTCAATTATTACTTTTTTCTCCAAATCTCTTGATAAAGTTTGATAATTCAAAAGAGTAGTTGGAATATGTATGGGATGTACAGTAGTAATTAAGATACACAGTCTGTCCGTTGTCTGCTTACATGTTATGAATCTCTAACATTACTGAACTCTTCAATATCAACATTTGATTAGCGGCTCAAATTTCAAAGCTCCTTGATTCTTTTCTAATTATTACTGGTAACGCATTTCCTAAGCCATTATGTCATTAAACCACAGCGGACATCTAGGTCTTGATTTAATGCATGTGTGTGTTGATCATTGTGAAAATAGTTTCATCTTTTCTGTGCGTCCACGCTCTATCTTGAAATCTAAACACAGGAGTTCACTACCGAGTAATTGGATTTTATATTGCACATAATGATGGAGTTTTTCAAATCACATAATATGACGTGGAGACCGTATAAATTTGTCCTAAATATACATAAAGACACCAAAAAAAAGTTAGAAAACTCGTTAAAGCATACACAGAACATATTAGTATGATCCAAAGTCGTAAAATAAAGACCATCTTATACATAAATCAAAGTTAGTGCATAGGCACATTACAATTGATAAAGGTCTATGACCGAAAATACTCCCAGTTTTCAAATACATTTTGTGACTAATCAACTACAATATGTATGTTCTTATATCATTTTCTTATATACTTTATATATAATAATATATTTAAACTAATAATAATATAATGCTGCATAATATAGCATAGTATGCTATATAATATACTATATATGTTGGTGCTGCATTGGAAAACAAGATAGCAAACTAAAAATTGGGAGAAATGGTCATTTACTAAATCGAATAAACAGGTTTTTGGATAAATAAATAAAACTTTATATATGATTATTTGAAACTCAATTAAGATACAATTTTCTTATTTAGCTGGTACGGTTATAACATCATCATCATCATCTTATAAACATGGCCAATAACATACTGAAAGATAAGAAGTCAACAAGAACGCTCAACACATCGTTCAATAACACAAAATTAATGAATGTTCTTGATTTATGATATAATAGGCCTATATGATTAATCAATACGTTTCTTTTTTTTTATCAGCGCGGTGAGTTAGTTGCACGTAAAAGATAATTAACCTAATCAATGAAAATTTCTCGGGAAATTATTAATACGAACGTTAGTTAACAGGTAGGTGTATTGAGGAAGCGGTGTGGAAGATTAAGGGACGTCTGGTGGTAGCAGAGTTTGCTGCATAATTACCATTAATGTGGGGTGGCACAGAAGTTAGGATAAATTTTGAGAGGTGTTTAACAGGTATGTTTTGATGCAAAATGGAGTACAGTAGTACAGTTTTCCCTCAAATTCGGTACCACCTGTGGGGCTGGTGGTCTCGGGGTTCGGTCTTGAATTGGAGGGTTTAACGTTACTTGCGAACTTATTGTTAAAAAGATTGATGTCAGGGTGGAAATCAGCGATTTACTGGATTACGATTGTTGGGAAAATTGAGTTTTATAAGATTGAGTTCATATAAACTTAAGGTAAGAGACAGCACCTGTCGAAAAATTAGACGAGACTGGTGCCGAAGAAGTATTTTGTATTCAAAGGAATAGGACTAGCTGTAGACTAAGTGATTTAAAAAAAAATTCAATTAGTAAGAAGTGATGAAATGATATATAATTTGTGTATAGGGATGCAGTTAGTGAGGGACTGGTGAATTGAATTGGGGACTCACCAGACCAGCTGTGGGTGGAGTAGACTGTAGTGAATATTATATGAGGACTTATAACTTTCGAAGTCCTTGGAATTTCATTAAAAGTGCTGAATGCGGACTATTGAGGGTACAGGGCCCCACATTATCATCGACGGTTTCATATGGAATGTAGAGGAACTGTATAGTGAGAGCCGTGGCTTCACGCTCATGAAAGAGAGGGTTAGGGCCCAAGGGTATGGGTACTGGTCATTTACAGATCTGACACGCGAAGTTGTACCGATGTGTCAAAAAATACCGTGTTTCCTTTAAGATATTTTCATGAGTCCCCAGTTAACGCATCGCCCCCTCAAAAAGCATGCAATTTTACAACTAACAATTTTAATATTATTGTTATGATTACTACTACTACTACTACTACTACTACTACTACTACTACTACTACTAATACTACTACTACTACTACTACTACTACTACTACTACTACTACTACTACTACTACTACTACTACTACTACTACTACTACTACTACTACTACTACTTCTATTATTATTATTATTGTTAATATTATTATTATTATTGTTATTATTATTATTATTATTATTATTATTATTGTTATTATTATACAGTTGTCATCATTATCATTATCACTATAATTATTATCATTAAGGCCTATTATTTTCATATAATATCAATTTGCTGCCACTTACCTGTTGCCAATGTGAATACGTCAAGATGAACACAGCATAAATTGTACTCAGTCGGAGAATACAACTACACATGCAAACTCCTCACTGGGACGACAAGGCTACCCCGTAAATATTCAAATTGAATTTATTTTGGTAGAGGACGTACCGTACCGTACTATACTCAGAAAACTCAGAAGTGTTGTGTATTTCCATCTCTGGTCGATATTTGCAACTAGCACACTTGCTAATAAAAGAGCGCCACCCCATACGTCACTCCAACTGACTTTTTTCTTTTTGCAAATAAAATCTTTGACCTTTTTTTTTTAAATTTAGTGAAAGTGAAAAATAGTCACTCTACCTGGGATATAATCCGATTGGAGGCATACAATTTTCTCTTATTTGTATATGAGCGTTGCAGCACTATATTAAATCTTGAATGTTGACCCATGGAGGACAGTGACAGTGTTTTGACGCAAGCTACCTGTGTAAAATGCATCGTATTTTACCAATTGTTATATTAGTGACGTCATTAGCTACAATTAATTCCAATGTTCATTGTCTTAACAGGATCATAGAGCTTCGACACGCTGACAACTGATTAAAACTTTACACTACGTAATGCTTATACTTCGTTATGGAAATGAAAAGAATATAAGCATTAAACTATAATATAACGGAAAACCAGAAGAAACTTTAACATATTATTCTATGTATATAATGGAATATAATAATTACAATTATATTAATTATTATAAAATAGGGCCTTGGTCTGTAATTTTGTAGTACTAATTCTTTGAGCTCTCAGCTTCCTATGATCTTTGGGTATTTTATTGCTTTTGATGGGAGCTTATATTTATTGGCATTATTTTGTTTTTGTTTAAAGATAATTGAAACATGTTTCATATTTAACAAAAAGAGAAAGAATATTTAATTAGGCTCTCACAAACAGTAGTAACATAGGAATGGTCTTTCCCCAAAGACTGTATTTGCAAAGTATACGTTCTTTCTAGTTTTAGCTGAACTAACACGCATAACTTACACATTCATCGTATCAAACGAACGTATTGGCGAACATGACTATTGCTATGGTTTTAGGGACATATACACTGACTGATCTATAAAGATTGTATTCGTGCTTTACTTATGTCCATTGCATTAGTGCGGCAAACTGCAATTAATTGCTAGTTTTTATATATTCGTTAAGTTCTTACAAAGTCGCATGTGAATTTTGTAAGTCCCTTGAATTCTGTGTATTTTGCAAATACACAAAATCTGATCATGTTAAAGCGCACTTCAAACCACTTATTTACGTCGAAAATGTTTAAAATATCACGAACAAATTGTAGTTATTCGACTGCAAATGCATCTATACGCACGTGTCCCTCTACTTCGAAGTAAACAAAGTGGACATAAAAATCAGTAATTTAGTGAACTTTAAACACATAAGAAAAAAAACCCTCGTGACGATAGTAATATTACCGTTATCTGTTTGTGTTTATCACTGAAATAAAGAACTGTTCGTTGATGAGCTCCAGTGAGCTACATGCTGGATACGATTATTACATGTTCCTTCAGGCATTATTATTATTATTTATCTATTTGTTTATATATATATATATATATATATATATATACGGTATGATACGGTATTATGTATATAGGCCTATATCAAGATGTTGATAGTAAGTCTACTTTATGTAAATGGCGTTCACTATTATTCTCAAAGTTGGATATAGATCAGACATGAGGTATGGAATTATGCAGTATAATTGATTGTTATCTTGTCATTTGTATAATATCATAACAGATGATGAAGTACAGTGCGGATCGTACAGAGACGCTCCAAGGGTGATAGTCTACAGTCAAGTTCGTAAAGCGTCAAGCGCACGATGACCAAAATAATCAGTTAACTGAATCTGTATTGTAATGTAATGGTTTTGCATGAAAACTTTATTCTTTAATAGAACGTTATGTGTTAACCACGATAATGCATGCTTCGAACGAGTAAGGCATGATAGCTCTGTACGTGTGAAACTATAATACCAGCTTCATTCAATGGGCCCCGGTAGTTTTGAACATTGAAAATACACTGGCCTGGCATCATCATACAAAAAACCGCATTATCTCAGGGCTTCTTTTCGAGGCTACTTTTGCAAACTAAACTTTATAAATTTGTGTAATTAAGTGACTCTTGTTTTTATTCTTGTATTGTATGAGGGCCCCCTAACGATCAGCATTGCTGGATGGGTCACCCTCTTGAAATATGGTATTAAATATATAAATATGGTATTAAAAAACAGTGGCACTTATTTTCAAAATGAATGCTGTAAAATTTGGGAATTACTACTATGAAACAATAAATACGGCTACTGTTGGGCAGACTGTAACATGGCAGTGTATTAACAGGCACTAAATCACCTAAACTACTGTATAAACCAACGTGTTGTTTACTTACTTTTTTCTTTGAAATGTTTTTTGAAATGTACATTAGGCCTATATTTACTGCCCATCGGCTTCTTCTCGAGGCTAGTTTTGCAAACTAAAGAGCGAGGCATAAATTCAAGATGGGTTTCTTCTCGAGATTAAGCACATTGTGCTTCTATTCGAGGTTCTACGGCATTATTGGAAATAAATATAATTAATAATAGCACTGAAATTGTTCTTGAATAGTACTCCATTTTACTGGTTACCGGTGCTACTGTTAGTATTGCTGAATGCTCATATAGGCCTATTGCTCTTAAACGTACATCAATTAGGACAATAATATAAAAAGTTATAACACCATGTGTGTTGACTAGTGGTGGTTCCAGCGGCAGTGGCGTAACTAGGTTTTGAGGGGCCATGGTTCAAGAGTACAGTCAAGGCCCTTGACGCATGCAAACTGACTGACCATGTCAACTAAAATATATACAACCGATGGGTTGGTTTAGGAGCAGGTGTCCCTCCGATTTTGATTGAATAAAATGTTCAATGTTTAAAATTTTAATTTTTAGATGTTCTCAGACGGCATCTTTGAAGAGCCAGCTATTCTGGACTGACTAAGCATTTCTTTAATTCTTATGACTGGAAGAAGCACGTCCTGTATTCATTGAATGTGTTTTTATTTAATTTATCGGATTAACCATTGACCATTTATCTTGTATATGAACTTTACATACTTAAGCTAAATAAAATGGATCAGACTTGACATCACTAGACTTGTGTATGACCATGATCATGTGAAACACTTAGGCCTATTCGAAATCAGAATTTTTTGTTTAAACAAGTATAAACACAATCCCAAACGTTTGTGGGATGAAATAAATAAACATACGAAAAAACAAAAATTCAAACAATATTCATATATATCGATATTGTAAAGTGTTTTGGACACATTAAATCATACATTACTTTACAAAACATTACAAAAAATTAAAAACTATGGATGTAATGGAAACGATTTATTTGTGGTTCCAAATTACTTGGCTGGAAGGAAGCAAGTCACAATAAGCATTGCTTTAGATTTCTTTTATAAGATCGGGGGCCCCTGGAGGTTGGGGGCCCAGGTTTAATGAACCTGCTGTAGTTACGCCACTAACCAGCAGGGAGAGGAAGGGGAAATTTTTCCCAATACAGTAGTCCAATGCCAGAATGAGTTGTCGGATCCAAAATAAAAAAAAATATAATGATTTGCCTATCACATTAACATTATTTTGATTGCCAATCTCTAATATTGTGGTCTAAAAGCACAATCTGCACTATACAATACACTATACTATATACTATACTGTATACTATACACTATACTATACACTATAAAAAGCACTATACAATACAATAAAAACTGCCTGTGAACCCTAACAGGGATTTTTTTATTCCAGGACCAGCCCCTTGGTTCAGGCTCCTGCTGGCAAAATTTAGGAGCCAGAATTCTGGCCCGGGATTTATCAATCTCAGCTTAGCAAATGCCTTAAGTCAAAAAAGTTAAGCTGAAACTTCTTTTAGTTAAATGAGATTTTCTTTCTCTGACTCTAACCTGGGAAGTAGATGGACAGAACTCCTCTTGGCTAATTTTTAAAGGCATATCATTTTGTTTGATTGGTGTGCCATTGTTTGACCACTGGCTTCCTTTTTTGATGAATTTTTTATAACATGGACTTTTGTTTGAATAAATCAACGAACACAACGCAAGAAAAAGTTTTTGGGGCTTACATAACCTCAAATGGACATTTCCTTACAGCACAAATTGAAAGGTATTCTCGCATCATCAGGTGGGAAAATGACTACCCATGCAAATTGCTCCAAGTTCATATTGACACGAAAAACAAGCTTGGAGTATGCGATGCTTGAGAAACTACATCTGTGTAGCCAAGTTGACGTGAATGGCATAAAAACATTAAGCCTAATTGAAATGGAAGCAGCTTCTATGTAATCGATTTTTTGTAATAACATTTTTTTTTTTTTTTTTTGGGAAGCTGATAGCCATAAAGTCTGCCACCAGCTAAACCATTACATATTTCAAAATGGTTTTTCAATAAATCTATTTCAGAGGAAAGGTCAAACAAGTAACAATCATTCAGTCGATATTGATCAAAGTTTTAATAGGAGCTGGTGCAAGTGAAATCTGCTTGGATTCAGGACTTAACAGAATCAACAGCCAATCACAACACAATGAGAGGTTATGAGACTCGCGGGATTAGTATGTAATTATGAATAGAAGAGGAGGACATTAAACTTGGAAACTGATTAAAAGCTTTTTCATGCAATCAACGATGTGCATAATTATACTTTGTGGTGGTGGTGTTAGGTGTCGTATTTACGTGAATGTGGCTTTGTAATTGGTAGTTTATGGTTCAGTTTGTTTGACACACACATTCACTGCATTATGATCAAGACATTGCTACAGTGTGGGCTTTCCATTGCTTTTCTTATTCAATTCTTCAATGTATTCAAATTGTTTATTTATCTGAAATTACAAATAATAATAATAATAATAATAATAATAATAATTTAATAATAATAATAATAGTGCCTAGCACTACATCAGACTTAAGGGGAATTTCTTATGTGTTATTTTCACCTTAGCATCGCTTTTTTAATTGTTCTCTAATTTCTCCATTGTCTAAGTTCCCTTTATGGTAGGTTTAAGTAGCATACTAATAATAATAATAATAATAATAATAATAATAATAATAATAATAATAATAATAATAACAACAACACCGTAACAGCAACATTATTAATACATTAGAATGGTAAATAAAATACAAATTTAAAATAATGATACTAATATATTATTACCTTATTTAGGAGGTAATAATAACAGTAATTAAAACAAAAACAAAAATATGAATGACAACAATAATAATACACAGAATATATTATATAATAGCCATCAGTACTATACAATGCTTAAGTGGCGTTGTGGTGTTACTAAACCCAGGTTATTCATTATGGATTAAGTTTAGGTGACAATAAAGTTCAAATCAACAGTAGTAGTAGTAGTAGTAATAGTAGTAAATAACATTTTTATACTTCGTTTATATAGGTTCATGTTCCAAAGAGCTTGTTCAGGTTTCATGCATGATTCATAAAAGTATGTGTTGTTTTCCATAGAGAACATATCAAATGTGACATCCCTGGTAAACTCAATACATTTTTGCAAATGTGTGAACCATCCTCTCTTACCACTGGACTCCAGAACATTCAAAATGTGTAACAGTTTTTGTTTCCCTTGAGTCTCTATCTATACAGTTGTGCATTTCCCTTGAGCCTGCTTATGATATTCAAATCTGTCTATACCATGTGCTATTCTCTTGGGACAGCTTATAATATATCAAATCTATTTGCAGCTTCTATTAGTGCATGTAATCTGGAATCCCATACACAGCAATCTTAACATATCAAGCTGATTTCTTGCAAAGTTTCTGATTGTATTTACAATAAGTAAGTGTTTTCCTTCTTCTTGGTGATAACAATATAGCTCACGTCCTGGCAGAATCGTGCCCCTGGGGAGATACACAATAATAATATTCACTAGAAATATATTCTCTAAAAAACATTTGTGGGTTTATATTAGTCTTGTAGGCAAGATGTTTAACATATATCTAGTATTGGTATTGGTTTTCCAGACCACTATGAATTTTTAGGACCATTCATGCATTTTGTGGACCCAGGGGGGAAAAACCTAAAACTTGCAATCTGCAAGTACTCTGTACTACTTCCCAACATATTACTAGGGCCTAGGCTTCCCCCAAACATATCAATACGTACTAAGCATTGTTGGATCTTTCTTAACCTTAAGATAGTTTTAGCTGGTACATGGACACAAAATAGAACTTTCCACTTAAAAAAAACTGTAGCACCAAAATGCATGGTGGGAATACAAAAAATGAGGCGTTGCATACTATACACAGCAACACGCTATGGCTAGACATACAAGGGTGAACACATAACCCCCTTTAGCGGAGGTAGAAATCATTGCTATTATCCATAAAGGCAAAAGTGAAGAATCGTAGGACCATACTCTGATTTTCCATTATTAGCGGAAAGAGAAGCGTGTTGTATACGTCAGGATATACATAAAAGCTATGACATATATCCGCTAAACTTTTGCTATATGAGAGTTCTATCTTGTGTTTCTAGTATCTTTGGTTTAGAGTTGTATAATCATCTTTTAGATTTATTAATTTTTTTTCTTTTAAATTGTTAATCTTTGGTTTCGGGTTAAATATTTCCACAGTTTTTTTAACATGTTACAGATATTTCTATGTTAAATCTTCATTTTAACCATTTTCAATGATGCATATTTTTCGAGATGTATTCAAATATAGAAATGCTTTCAATATTTGAATACATCTCATCTGTTAATGTTGTGTAGGGTTACAGTTGAGTTTTCTTGATATCTCTGCATAAAATGTCAAGCAAAAAAAAAAAATTCCAAGTGTAATTATTAGACAGGTAAATATATCTTTAACCAATATCTGGATTTAGCACAGCAAAAAAAGATTACTTGCGTAGTAAGCAATCGTGTGCTGTAATCCCTATGATATGCACTTACACAACATGTGGATATAGAGTATCTTGAAATAGAAGAGGCTGAATTTGACATCAATCTATAAATGCTGCGTACGTCTACACAGCAATGGCGGCATCCCTCCTTTAGATAGGCCTGGACCCCCGTCGTCCAACGAGGTGGTTGGACCAGAACTTATAATTTGCCTATCCAAACATTATTTGATTACTAAGCCCTAATATTGTGGTGTAAAAGCACAATTTGTGCCATACTAAGCCATAAAAACTCTTCCTGCGAGCACTACCAGGGATTTTTATTCCCGAATCCTGACTAAGGCTTTAGTCAGTCCCATGCTTCAGACAAATTTCGGCAAATTCCTGAGCCATCGCTGAGTCTACAGGCTAGCTTACAACGGTGTATTCAGATACCACTTCAGGCCTATCACCTAGCATATCATTTAATTCACAATTAAAGATTATTTTTAGAATTTATCATGAAATAGGATCATATACGATAGAGTCATAAAAATATCAATAGTGTCATAAAAACAATTTATAGGATCGTAAAAAATTAAGGGGTTTAGAGATACAGATTAAATGATTAATTATTGTGTAGTAATATAAAAAAAAAAAATATTTTTCCTGTGTATCAAGATGATTTATTAGATAAAAGTGTTTACATTATTGTTGTATAATAACACTAAACTTATTAAGGTTTTCTTTGGTGCCAAACACACCTAGGATAGCTCATGGCCTTTAGTCATATATTTTTGCAAAATATATATACTTTACTGTATGCTAATGTTCTCAAGTTCCAAGATATATATACTAAATTTGTTTTTCAAGGTTTATAAAAATATTAACATATTACAACAGTATTCTTCAACTACAGACCACTGATCAAAAGAAAAAAAACTACTAAATTTAAATTCAAAAAGATAAAAATACAAAATTTGCAAGATAAAAATTGCACTATAATGGGTATAATGCTAGTGGAGAATGAACTTGTGATACAACTTTGAAATAGAAGCATCCTTTTTTAGCATTAAATGTGGACCAAATTCACAAAACATTGTTGAATTAAATGTCAATATTATATCAATATAACTTAAAAACATTATTAACAACAACAACAACAACAACAACAACAACAACAACAACAACAACAATAATAATAATAACAAACCTGATGAGTTCCCCATGAAATATAGTCTGGTTTAGTTGCGGCATGGTACTCGTCAATCATTTGTTGCACAACCTCGCGTGAATTATCTAACTCATCCAGGTTATCCTTAAACATTGCTTCTTTACGGAATTGTTCCAGGAAAGCTTCTCGTTTCCGGAGTTTATCATACTGACTGCACGTTCTTTCAAATAACTGTAAAGAGGAAAGGAAGGAAAAATAAAAAATAGGCCTTATCTTGCTTTCCTAAACATTACTTTCTCACCCCAACAAATTTAATTCATATTTATATGTTATTTTACATCTTTCTGCCTGGTTTCTATAGCAACAATATTTATTGTATGAAAAAAAAAAACAAATAATATTGATAACACTAATCACAATAGTAATAATATAATTTTTCTGTTCTCCTCGAATGGGTCTGAAATACTTATGGGGTTCAATGTCTCCAACGAAAGTGTGCGTGAGCACCAAGAACTTTTTATAAGGGGTCTGTTTAAATTTAACTATTCTAGTAAGGAAGGTTCAGGCTCCCCCCCCCCTCGAGGAGAGCTGGCCCTCCGTCGGGGAGAAAAAGCACAATTCGTCGGGGGGTTCGATATCACCAACGAAAGTGTAAGTGGGCGTGACAGCCAAGAACTACTTATGAGGTTCTAGTTTATATTTAACTGTTCTAGTAAGGAAGGTTCAGGCTCCCACCTCCCCCGAGGAGAGCTGGCCCCCGTCGGGGAGGAAAAGCACAATTCGTCAGGGAGGAAAAGCACAATTCGTCGAGGAGAAAAAAAAGTATTTTCTACATATTAGTAGATTCTACAATCGATTAAATAAGCCTTTGAAACCCCTAAATTTTCAAGGGCTTCACCCCCTGCACCACTTTCAAAACCTTTTAATCGAGCTCGACCATGCCCACTTTGCTTTCGTGGGAAAATCTGACTCCTCATTGGAGGCATCTGCCCCCCCCCCCCCCCCCCCCCCCCCCCCCCTCCACCCCCCCCTCTGTCGGGCAAAACCTGGCACCATCCCTGGAAAGGTTGCACCAATCGTGAAAAGTACATAACATATTTTGTGTTTTGCATCATTGAAAACCTATTAAACATCCGATTACTAAGTCACATATACCTATGCACAACACATGATAGCATTTCAACACTTAAAGAAATTGTCACGTAACAGACGCTCATGAATAAGCATCTCCATTGAATAAACGCGGCGCTAACCCTCCTCAAAGTTATAAGGTCAAATTGTCAGTATATGTGATTTATGAACAAACAAACATCACATTTTGAATTGTAAACTTGGATAACCTTTTCCAACAATTACATCTTTCGATTGATAAATGTCCTAACAAACATTAGAATGCATTAATCCCAATGTAAACTATCAGTCAATGTCCCTACAGTACCACAATATCATGATACTTAATCAATTTTCAGAGCCTTGTTTGATTTGTAAAGCTACAGTGTTATCCTCTCTAAATCTTCTTTCCTACAATTCAGAAATTGTGCATAGTGAATAATATACAGCCAATATACAGTAGTGAGAGAATCAAAGGAAGGTTATTACTGGTAAACTATTGTATTTAAAAATTAAATAGTTTCTACTAGACTTACTTACATTTTGACATGTATTGTTCATTCCAGGACACATCATCAGGCTGAATGGCGTTCTGTGGCTACAGACTAAAGGTCGTTGTCCGTGACATATAATATCAAAGTTGCTGGATTGTACGCCCATGTCAAGTTATAGTGAAATCCACATACTCGATTGAATGGTGCCCCCCCCCCCTCATGTGTGTACTGTATATGTTCTTTGAACATTTTTTCTGAAAATTTTTTAGTGAAACTTTGCCAGGATTGCTTTGTAGCACATTACATTACAGTATATTGCCCTGGTTCTTAATAACTTATTGTGGCCCACAAGTAAAAATTAAAGTAAATATATATTATTATATGTCTAACTTTTATACTAATTTTTTTTTTTGCATCGGGAAGACGAATTTTACTTGTATTTTATGTACCAGTGACAATAAAAGAATCTTGTATCTTGTAAATATTTAAAGAAACTAAAAGTAATAACCTTTTGATGAATATTTTTTTTAATAAAGTGAAGGTCAAAACACAACACTGGGCCAATGTGAAGTAGGGGTGACTCCACTCAGAAATAGAATTAAATATGTTACCAACCAATCGAGAAACGTCAAAATATTGATAGCCTTAGTACAGCTAAATATGACATACATTAAAAATAAAAACTTTATCATAGACTTGTTTTTAGTATGAGTAGACCCGAGATTTTACTGGCAATGAGTTTTTAGGCTTTAAATCCCTGGTATTTGGTGGATATAGGATGGGTGAAATTACACAGAAAATACCTATTGTGCACCAAACTACTAAAGTTGAACAAACTTTGTATGATTGATTAAAAAAATTTACTGTGTTTTTTTACGATTATGCCTGCAACTTCATGTTTGGTTTGAAAATACTCCTACACAATTAGTCCTACCCAGGAGTTGCTGTATGGACGTCCAAGCAGGCAACTATATTTGGTTAGGCTTAAACGACGAGAAGCAAACACAAGAATCAAGGTCAATACGGAAAAAAAATACCTAGTTTTACTTTGTGGAAAAAATTAACAATTTCGCAAACAGTTACACTTGCACAAATAGTGGAAGACATGGCAGATTCTATTACCAGTCTCCGACAACATTATACGCAGCAGACCGTGCAAAATATTTTGGCGACTCTAACTTGGGTCGCAAACGATAGTTTGGAACCAGGGTCTAACAACACCAAAACGAATGGAAATTTAAATAGAATATCCACGAATTATGGGTTTCAGAAATCCGTTAAATACAAAATGCTAATTTGTCTGAGCTTTTCGGCCTCTGGAACCAGCCGGGATGCCGAAACAGCCTTAGCCTACATATGGGCCTGTAAACAACTTAATGAACTTCACATATGTAACTTTTATAGAATAAGAGGCTGTAAGATTGATTATGGCCTTCAGCATTCAAAATCACTAAATTGTTAGAGATTCCGGGGATTTGTCCCCTGGACCCCCTTTAGAGGTTCTGGGACATCGCTCCTCCCCTGCCTTTGGCCAATTTTTTTTGTGATGGTTTTACACAAGCAAGAAAATTAAAGATCATCAATAAGCAAAAATAATGGTGGAAAATGAAAGTGTCTTAATTATTTTGGCAAAATATTGTATCAATCTTATGGTGTAAAAATTGTAATGAATTTAGTGTCCTAATATTGTGCTGTTGTACAGTGTAACTAAAAATAGAATAGAATTGGAAATTGCAAAAAACCTCAAAGGTCTGTGCAGCCAACGGGGAGCATCAGCCACAGCACCTCAGAATTTTACCTTAGGTCCATAAAGTACAACAAGCTGCTTGAAACTCAGAGATTTTCTTTGGCCTGTGACATCAAATTTAAAAATAATTTGGCCCTTTAAATAATCTATGATCTCTTTTGTCTATTTTTAAATTTAATTAATATACTCATACTATATGTTCAACTGTTTAAAACCAGCTTTGAAAATGATGAGTAAAAAAAAAATCATATACTGTATGCCATTTTTGTAATTTATCAATTCTTAACATTTTGACCTTTGACCTCATTTTTTTAAGGCGATGCATTAGTTTTTGCATTATTCTGTGCATTTTGACAACAAAATCAACCATATATCATAGTGTGGCTCCAAGATACATATTTTAGTGTCTTAGTTTGGGTCAATGACCTTTAACCCCAAAAACGTAATTTCCCCACTCTCCTATACTCCAAACTTTGTTTTGGTGTTATCCTAGTATGTATTCCTACACAAGTCAGTTGAAATCACATTCATTGTAATATTTTAAAATGATATATGCCAATTAAGTGACTAAAAATACAATTGACATTTTGACCTTTGACCTATTTTTTCAAAGTCATGAATTGATTATGAAGGCTTTCAATATTATTTTTTTTATTTGTTGTATAATTCTGTGCATTTTGACACCAAGATCAACCATATACCATAGAACGTTCCAGAGATACATTTTTTAGTATTTTAGAACAGGGTCAATCACCTTTGACCCCCCAAAAAAAAAAAAATGTCCCCACCCCCTAGCCCACCTAACTTTTTTTTGGTGTATCCTGGTATGTCTCCCACAAATCAGTTGAAATCTGCTTCTTTCTAATTTTTCCACAGATTGGCCCAAATTTTGGTTAATTTTGGGATACTAAACTGGCGACTTGTGTGATCTGAATAATACAGTATGTCGAATTACTATCAGTATGTTGACTTTCCAACTCGTGGTGACAAGATAATTGATTGCTTTAACAAGAAAGCTTACAAATCTTCGCCTAAAGCAGGTCTTGGTAAATCAGATTACAAGATGATCCATTTAATATACCTGCTTACAAGCAAAAGTTAAAACAAAGTAAACCAATGGTGAAGAAAATAAAAGTGTGGACAAATGATGGTATAGAAGAACTCAAAGGATGCCTTGAAGCCACGAACTGGGATGTGTTTGTCGACTCTGATTCTATCGATGTTACGATGGAAACTATTGTAGAATACATTAACTTTTGTGAGTCTAGAATCATTAAAGAGAAGGAAATCAAAATTGATCCTAATAGCAAACTGTGGGTCACTAAGGAGATTAGAGAACTTTTACAGCAAAAACAACAAGCAATTCGTAATAATGATGTCACGGAAGAGAAGTGTATCCAGAAGCTAATAAAACAACAAATTAGTGATGCTAAATGCAAATTTGGTGAGAAAGTTAAGAATGATTTGATAGTGGCAACCCCAAGCAAGCCTGGAATGGATTGAAGAAAGTAATTGGAAACCTGAAAAGGAATAACCCATCGGGTAGCTCCATCAGGATCCCGACCATTGGACTTTGCTAATACAGTAAACTAAATATATTTTTCGACAAATTTGATAGTGATGACCAAATTGATGATGTTGATATTAAACATATTATATATAATATATTATACATAATATATATAAGTCCAAGAAGGCAGCAGGGTCAGATAAGCTTACTGGCAATGTTCTAAAGTCATGTTCCAAACAACTTGCACCCATTTTTTTGCAGATTATTTATTTATTTATTTTTCTGTGTTCCATGTATGTGGAAGCATTCAATAATAGTGCCCATAAACCAAGTCTCTAAGCCGAAAGTATTAAATGAAAATGATTATTGCCCTGTTGCCCAAATTATTACAAAGTGCTTTGATAAGTTATTTAAAGATGTATTGGTTAAGGAAACCTTGATGTTTGTGGACAATAATCAATTTGCGTACTGTAGTAATAGGGGCGTTGAGGATGCAATAACCACCCACTTGCGTCCAATCTGTGAAACTTTGGATAAACCAAGGCAGTACGCTAGGACTCTATTCATAGAATTTCTTCGACTTTTAATTCAATGAAAACAAAAATACTTCTTGAGAAGCAAATAAATATGACAGTAAACCCTTTTGTATGTTTATGGACCAGGGATTTCTTGAATAACAGATCCCAGTGTATTAGAATTGATACAGTAACATTTTATCGGATACCATTGTCTCAAGCACTGGTGCCCCACAAGGTTGTGTGTTGTCTCCATTTTTATTCACATTATATACAAGTGCTCTTATTTAAAGTGAATCTTGTCAAATTGTTAAATTTTCTGATGACACCTGCATCACAGGCTTAATTGCAAACAATGAAGAGAGTACTTATAGGGCTGAAGTTGATAATTTAATTAATTGGTGTGATAGGATTTGCCTAAGTGTCAATGTGAAAAAAACTAAGGAAATTGTATTCGACTTTCGAAAAATCAAAACGCAACTGTCACCTTTAAGTATCAAAGATAATGATGTCTGCACCACTAGTGAACATAAATACTTAGGTGTTTGGATAGACAAAAAACTAACATGGAATGCTAACACCATGAAACTTTATGCAAAGGCAAACCAACGAATGTACTTTTTAAGAAAATTAAGGAATTTTAAGATTGGCAAGGATACATTGTTCCTATTTCATCAGGCTATGATACAGTCCATATTAACCTTTTGTTGTATTGTATGGCTAAATAGTTTATTTAAAAATAATGCAAATAAATTACAGAGGATTATTTACTATGGCTAAAGTAATAGGCGCAGACATTCCGTCTATCTATGACATATATGAGGCATGTTGTGGCAAAATGGTTAAGTTGAGCTATAAAATATGGGAGCTCAAAAAATTGCTAAAAAACCCAAATTTGTTTTTCACTTTAGATCAACAGTTTAATGTCTCATTAATCATATCCCAAAGTATTAGTTCTAAAAGCGGTTTAACAAATTGTTTATTTAGTGTTATTTTTCATAGTTCGTTCTATTAAACAGTGTATGCACAAATAACTTTGAAAGGCAATTACTCAAAATCATGTTTATCTTGACTCTAATAGTACTGTACTTTCACTTTCTAATAACTTTGGCTTGAAATGTTCAATTTGAATGAATGACCTCTCATTTTAAAGATCACATACTCAGGTATCTGAGAATACCAATAACTTGAATTTCAATTTTTGCTACAACTTAGCCATTTTGCCACAACATGCCTCATATGATAAGGCTATAGAGAAAAAACTAAAATGTATAATTAATGACAAGTCCCATCCTCTGTTTAATCATATCAATTTCAGTAAATCTGGTAGAATTATTTCATCAATTAAGAAGACTGAGTGTCACAACAAATCATTTCTTTCGTGTGCAATCAGGCAATACAATAAGCAATTTAAAAGATAACTGGAGATATTTTGAATTTTATCCTAGTATGTAAGTGTACTGCACTTTTATATATTTTTACTCGACTACAGTGCAATTGTTCGCAATGTTTATCGGTTTTTATATTTATAATGTTTTATATCATTTTACGTATAGGTTAACTTATTTTATATCGTATCTTTGTATTGTATTTTAGTATGTCATTGTTTTTATTGTGAACCTTGGAAAACAAATTTCATTCACTTTGTAAATGACAATAAATTGAACTTGAACTTGAACTGATGACCGAGGCTTGACTAAAAAACAGATGAAGAGATCTACTTGGGGAATTAAACCAGTCAAATGTGATCTATAGACAGTTTAGGGTAGATAATTACCCACTGTATCAGTTAATGATAGAGAAGTCGCAAATATTGCCTTCTATGTGGTATCATGGTGGTAGTTGATTTGGCTAACTGAATAGTCTATTGGAAAAGCATGCATGTATAATGGTTAAAGAAAGTGGTCTTTAGATATGTACTGAAATTTGTACAGATTAAAATCAAGAGGAATAAACACCTTCAACTGTGTAT
>NW_022689540.1:110432-128336 GCF_011630105.1 Anneissia japonica | reverse complement strand
TAGCAAGCAACCACTATTCAGCTGAATTCTCCCTAGAAGTTTTGAGAAGTGATGATAAAGATGAAGAAAGGAAACAATTGATAATCAATTTTGAAATGACAAATTGATAATCAATTTTGAAATGACCAATTTTATTTATAGAAAATTTATGAGAAATCAAATTTTCTTATTTATCTTCAATTACTATATTTGGTTAATTACTTCATGAAATAAAGTTTAATTCTGTACCCACACATTCCGACTCATTAAAACATAAACATTATATATTAAAAACTGTATAAGCTCAAAATTAAGGCATGTTTAATATACACCGAAAGAAAGCATAAAATGATAATAAAAAAATAAAAAAAAAGGTCAATTGAAAAAGAAATATGTGATAAAAATATATCGTTTCTAAAAAAATGTTTCTCCATGTTTTGTCTACTTTAACGATGGTCCTTATTACTAAACTGAAATTGATCATAATTACACATATAGCTAAAGGGCATAATCGATCGAAAACAACATAAAATGCTTGTCCTGTGTACACATGGCTAATGTGCACATAAACAACCCAAAATTGGAAAGACGTTAAAAGAACAACATAACAAGAGACTCAATCATAACTCCATGACTAGACCTAGGCCTAGTTTTACTAATAAATTTGAAAACAGGATCTGTTTTACAATAATTTTTTTTCATGTTAACTACTGTTGTTGAAAAATATAATTTGTATGATACTAAAGTGAAATAACTATCATTTAGTACAAGATCTGTTTGCAGCGGGCACTGCAACCTACAACCATAATATCGGTGCTAGTTAGAACGGCACGCTCGCTTATGGTTCTGGTGGTGGAACAAGTCTTCTCGGATCAGCCCCCGAAAATGTTGACAATTTAGGGTTTCAAAGGCTTATTTAAACAATTTTAGAGTCTACTAATATGTAGAAAATACATATAATTTTTTTTTCTCCCTGATGAATTGTGGCTTTTCTCCCTAACGGAGGCCCTGGAAAAATGTGAGAATGCCAGTGCATGGATTTTACATTCACTCCAACCTTGCAATGCACAGACCAGTTTATATCACCCTTAAGTAAATCTCATGTAATCCTCTCCCCCAGCCCCCATTCACTATAAACACTAACTACTTTCCTAAATAAAAGGATTTTATGTTTTTACTGAAAGTATACAAAGCAGTAAAAATATTTTAGCTCAATACTTCAATATTTGCTTGTATGTTTCAACACATTTTAAAATACAATTATACAATATAATGTTTGGGGAACATCCAATTTAAAGTTCAACCCATCCCTTTTAACAATCAAATCTCATCTAATCTCACATGCTAATGTCATCCAATTTCACACTCCTATCTGATTCAATCTCACATTCCTATCTGATTCAATCTCTCAATCCTATCAGATCCAATTCCTACCTCATCCAATCTCACTTTTCTATCTGATCCCATTTCACATTCTTATAATCTCAACCAATCCCAGATACCTAAAGATCCAATCTCACATTCATATCTGATCCATTCTCACATTTCTATCTGATCCACTCTCACTTTTCTATCTGATCCAATCTCACATTCCTGTCTCATACAATCTTGCATTCCTATCTCATCCAATCTCACATTCCTATCTCATTCAATCTCACATTCCTATCTCATCCAATCTCTTTATTTCCTGTCTTTTCATCCATCATACCTTTCTGAACTCACCTACATTTTCAAGAGATGAAAAAAGCAACTTACTGAAACAATACTTGTGTGATTTGCCAGCATCAAGCCACTAACTCTATGCGCTGTCTGCACATAAGGAGATTTGCGAGACAAGGCAACCTACAAAAGATGACATGCAGAATATACTGAAAAAACATATATGGAGAAAAATACTATATGGAGAAAATTTCAAATAGATAACTCTAAGTGGTGTACTGCAAACATAGTATACTGTACAACAAACTGTTTACTCATAATGCAAACTTCCAAAAAACATACAGTACCGTATTATTATCTTCATTATATTTACTACCTTCACAATGTAACTTAACACATTTAATAACATGCTGGTAAAAAAAATCATGTATAAATATTCAACAATTCAAGATTATTAATTTGATAGTTTAATGAAGGAAAAAGGAACAATAATATAACAATCAATAATATAAATGTGGCAAAGACAAGCCAAACCAGTCACTTGTGTTTCAGAGAAAATGGCAAAAACATGCTGGAATGTCAAATTTAAAAAAATCTATTTTACTGCACCAAGGAGATTAAATTAACCTCCTTGATTGCACTAAACTAACCTTTATGTATCTATACATCATGCTACCTGTATGCTGTTATTTTCTCCATTTCCAATGTTAAAACAACATTTAAGGATGTTTAAGGGCATGTTTTAAGGATTTGATGATAGTTTCAGTCTGAGAAATGCTTGAAATCATAAACTTTGAAGACTGATTTCTCATATACTGTAACTTGATAAGGAAATGGCGGATTTGAATAATTTTTTTACCATTTTATTTATTTATTTTATTATTTTACTCTTTAACACTGTATTATTAACTCAAAATTGATTATTGCGACAAGTGACTGGTTTGGCTTGTCTTTGCCACAAATGATATGGGGGTGAAAACATTCCTTAAAAATATGTTTAGTTTCATCTGGTTCCCAATATAACATATTTCATAGAGACAGTTCTCAAATGAACCCAATTTTTCATGATGGTTTCTCAGTCAGTTAGGCTTCTGCATAAACGGAGGCTGCTCGTTATTCAACATGCAACCTAGTATATGAAGAAAAAACTTAATATTTGAGGAAGCCAAACTGAGACTTATTCAGCGAAAATAAACTTGTTTTGATAAAGGGGATGATTTATTGGATTCTTCTTTAAAATCACCATTAATTTAATTGTATTTATTAGGTTTCTCCGATTTTTATCAGACAGTATCTTAACAAAACATCCAAAGGCTAGACAGATTGCAGTATACTGTAGTTGATCAATACGCACATTAAAAATAATTGCTCAATGCAAACCACACGCTTCCGAGAATGAAAATCTAATTTCATTTATGTCATATATCACCAGATGTTATTACATGTTTTAAGAACAACTTAATCAACCTATAATTGGAAACCATTTCAAAATACATTCAACAAAACAAACATCAATCACAGGCAGAGAAGGAAAAGAACAGTTAGCAGTTTAGAGAGAATTCACTCTGGTGTTGGGCTTTATCCCATTATTACCTCTTGGCATGTCGCCCTGTCTTTTTTTGTACTTCATTTTTATGTGTTTTGTATATGAACATGTCAAATTTCTAATACATAAATAAACAGATTGATATGTGGTTAATAATAATTTTGCAAAGGTGCAATTACAGGGTACGAAATATAAGTATTAATTTTATATTTTTATATAGTGTAGTTAATTATTTTTTATATTCGTTTTGACTTAGCATGTATGCAAAATTAATTATAAGGTGTGATAATTTTTTCTTGATTGTAAATTAGTTGTCACAGGTAGATTGTAAATAACACACCAAGACATAAACAATCACTCTTGCCTAGTGCTACTTCACAATGATGGTTCCAGATAATCATTACAATCAATAAAGGAATTCAGTACAGTTAAACTTAATTGCTTTTTCTGTTTGAATAACCTGGGAATATATGCTGGTCTGAACCCCCTGAGAATCAACTCATTCTCAGTGCAGTGGCATATAGATTCTACATGTATTATTTTTAGTTCCATTTAATCCAAAGCAGCATATATTTCTTTTTATAGTAATAAATAATATTGCCGGAAGGGCAAATTCAAAGTAAAGCTATTTTAAAGCTGCCAAATAATCAAAATAAATAAAGAGAAATCTAATATAACATAATGATGATTTCAAATAAAAATTAAATTTTATTTTTAGCCTGTTAGACCACATGCTAAAAAATGGGAATTTCAGAAGAAAATAAAAGTTTTTCAATATTTTATTATGCCCGCCACTCAAAATCTCCAAAAAGATGAAATGTGCATTTCTTGCTAATTATATAAATTTAAAGCATTTAACCATCCCATTTAACACTGTTTACATTCACCAGTAAAATTGTATTTTTATTTTCTCATTCATCTGGATGTTTTTAGCAACACCATTTCTTAAATAAGAAAAAAACATTTTATTTTTACTTTTTTTCCGCCATTCACAAACAATCTTTCAAAAAATAAGTTTGCGAAACAAGGTATAAAAAAGTCTCGCCTGTCAAAATAAATAAGAAAATTGTTATCAACTACCTGTTTTATTTGAAGCTATATTGCTAACGAGCAAATGTACATTGATAATAAAAAAATTTTGAATCCTAAATATGTGCTATGAGATGACTAAACACTGCCCCCCCCCCCAAACCCCCCCCCCCTCTTTCTCATTTCCTCTTCTGAAAAAAAAATTATACCTGTATGCTAGCTGGACCCCATGGAATAAATGATGCTAGTTTCCGTTCCCGAATCCTCTGTAAACTCTTGTGGACTTGAGTTGGATCTACTTCTCCTTGGATGATGTTTAGAATGGATATGTAGCAGTGAGCACTCTGCCGATCCCTCAGTGTCGTTGACACCATGATGTTCTTTGGTTGCAGCAACCTTCTCATCACATCCAGTACGGTCGTCTTACGAACATTTGGAGCCTAGATTGAGTAATAATCATATTACTGTAAAACCAGGAAATTTCGCACGCTTTAAACATTAAGTCTTGATTTGCAAAAGTTTTATGCCGCGAATAATTTTCAGGTCATATTTTCTATGTTTTAAAAAAAAAAGATCGTTAGAGTGCTATCTAACCATCGTGAATGTCGAACCAGTTTCAGAAATGAGATTTTGGTCATTATAAATCATTGAATTACACCAAAAATTAATTTAAACTTTTTTAAAGATGATAATGAACAATAAACAGCAAGAACTGTCAGTATTTCAAGGCCTAAACTCGCCGACGATGATGCAATGCAGATCTAGGGCCTAGGCCTAAATGGGAAATCTCCACAAATTGCAACATGTTTGTGAAGAGTTAACAAATTTTAGCATTTTAAAAATTGTATTTTTAATTATTTTGGTGAATTTTATTAAATGTGTATAAACTTAATAGAATGTATTTCAATTATTGAATCAATATTCTGACCTTAACTTCCGATGTTGAGCTCGAAAAATATGTAAATTCTAGGCCTATCCTAACCTAATCAGTAAGTATACTGATCAGGGAGATTCTGATTATCACTGCATGTGATTGCACACTGCAGTGTATATTAAGAAGTTAAAATAGAAACTAATTTTTGTACCATGACATACCACGATGTTTAGTCATCAACAGTCAATGTGTAGGAAAATAATTTGTTAATAAAACACACGTTTTGATAAACATTGTACATTGTAGGATGTTTGAATACCATACAAAATTGAGGAATATCGTAATATCGTATCGTGAGTACTGTATGTGTATAAACTTGTCTCTTTCTTAACTGTGCCTGGGATGGCCAGCTAAGTCCTGGTCCTCCAGCTGAGGGCTGCAGGCTTATGGCGCCTAGCCTACGCCTAGCTACTGTAGCCTAGACAGTGGCTGTAGGTCTCTCTAACCTAGGCCTAGAACTCACAATACGATATTTTCAGCTATTGTATGGTATTCCTCTCATAAATAAAATTAAGATCTTTGCGATTCGCAAAAGTTTAATTTGCGAAAATGGCCGAAATGATCAATTCCCGAAAGATTCATGCCGCAAAATTTTCTGGTTTTACAGTACTCAATCAACCATACTCAATTATTATTAAACAAATTAGACAATAACAAACTTAAGAATATACATGAAACCTGAGAGCATTGAGGAAAAAAACCACAATGCAATAATTCAACCACAACTCATATATTATAGACGTTATTTGCAGTATACTGTAGGTGCTCACATATTAAGATAAAGCCAATGGACTTACCTTCGTATCAGAGGTCAAAGTGAGTGGGGTGTAGCCTGTCATGAGAAAGTGCAAACGAGGAGTAGGGATCAACGATGCAATTAGACCAATCAAATCATTATTCATGTATCCGGGGTAACGTAATGTAGTCGTACTTGTGGCCATAATTGTTGACACCTACAATGAAAGGATATAAGGCCCCATAAAAAAAATTATTAGTTTATCATCCTACCAAGACCAAAAAACTGATGAGGGAGGGAGGTTTTTTTTTTTTACCTTCGTATCAGAGGTCAAAGTGAGTGGGGTGTAGCCTGTCATGAGAAAGTGCAAACGAGGAGTAGGGATCAACGATGCAATTAGACCAATCAAATCATTATTCATGTATCCGGGGTAACGTAATGTAGTCGTACTAGTGGCCATAATTGTTGACACCTACAATGAAAGGATATAATGTCAATATGTACAGTAGTAAACTTATTTAGCATTAGGGCATGTAGTGCACCAGAGTTCTCTGGTCCAGAGCCACTATCATTATTTGTAGTTATATGGATTTTCAACATCAAAAAAATGGATTCTGGACAATTTATATACGAACTTTGCCACTGGCCTAGGCCCATTGTTACAGAGACTGGTTTGATCCTTATAAGCCTATAAGTGCAGCTGTGGGTGAAATCATAAACTATAGTAAAGAAAAGCAATTTCCGTACATCCATTGATAAATATCAAGTGTCAATTTTTTCTTATGGCCTACTATAAATTTATGATAACGATAGTTATAATAATTCTGTTGAATATATCGAGTGAAACTAGTTATAAATGTGCTGGCTCAGCTGTCTCCGTACCATTATTATATTGATACAACAAACTAGTGTAGCTATGTCACCAGCCTTGACTTGTAAATGTCAAATCGTATTATTACCCACATGAATGAGTATTGATGCCTTGGAAAGCTCATCTTGAATAAATCCACTCAAACTTGTTTTGAAACTGGTGTTTTCTGATCATTATTTAATTTAGTTCTTTTAAAATTCTTGCGATAATGGATTGATACTTGATTAATGGATGCATCCACATTAATCACAGTTTTCATCATTCACTTCTGTCATCTGTTCCTCTATTAGATAGATTTTTATGTTTACAATTGTAATTTCAATATGTTAGCAATTTACACTATTTTTATATACTGTAGCTTTGTTTACTGTACTTAGTTATCATTTTTGTATTTCCTACATTTTTAGCACTTCAAATTTACATTTCATCGATCATTTTTTGTATTAAAAAGTGGTTTCATGCAAGGAATACTTATAGAAATATTAAGGGTGTTAGTCAAGTGTACTTTATGCTGTTACTTGGAAATTCAAAAACCTAAATGTTTTTTTTTTTACCATTTGGTTGATCTGTGTGAAATCAGGATTGGCCAAGTGCAGCCTGTCCGCTGCTATTCTATTCAGGGCAGTGTTGTCAAGTACCACCTACAAAATATAATAGCAAAAATAAAAACTTATTGCAATTAAACACCCATTTACATAACCATTAACATAGAACCTGTAGAATACTGATTTTTTTAAGAATTACTTCATCAATCGTATATGGAAAATGTACCAAACCAAATGTTATTATTGTTAGTATATTAAGACATGTGCCAAATAATACAATCATAATATTATACAAATATTGCCTGCTTAGAGGTGTAATATAACATTTGATATCCCCAAGGGAATCATATTTTTTTCGAGGGATTATATTTTCCCGACGCGCGTAGCGCCGAGGGAAAATATATTCCTGAGAAAAAATATAATTCCAAGGGGATATCAAATGTTATTATTACACCGATAGAAAAGTCAATATCTGTTATATTACATAGCCAGAAATAGATGCAAATAATTAACTGTTATATTACATAGCCTAAATACTTCATATTACAGTCACTTTTTAAAAATGTTTATGTAGTCCGTAGCATTATCATTGATCGTTTAGCGTACAATTCACCGTTTGCTCTCCTTACCTCAGTGAAGATTGACCGGAGAAACGCGTTGAGCTCCGTTGCTGTGAAATTTTCAATGCAAGTAGGCCTAGGCCTAATTGATGATTTCTTGGCCTTCCAATATTCACTGAGTAGGCCTACATTAACGGATGAATTCACAACAAATTTTGTACACCGAGAATCCTTTTCGTCAATAACTCTATCCAATTTGTCTTCGTCGAGAGATTTAAACTTAACCCTATTTGAAGTCGTCATTTCCGATGCGCTGGGCTTACACATTCACAATTTGTGAGCGATCGATCGTGCGCTCGACTAGTATTCACTACGGGCGCAATGCGGGTGTAATCCGGTGATATTAGAGATCGGTCACTTTTCAAAGTTATATTTCCCTACGGGGAAATGTAACGTTTCCGATCCTCGTAGCACTAGTCACGTGATGCCATTTCGAACTATTACATACTCGTATTTACAAAGGCTATATAATATAAAAGATTGTTGTTACTTCATCATCCATCTCAATTTTAATAAATCGGATTATAGTTTTCAATAGTGTATTGTTAAGACAGATAAAAACAAATTAATCTTGAATATATTTATATAAAGATTTACTGTTTGTGTAGCTAATACACTTAAATAATGAAATTCAATATTTTAATTGTTTACTTGTATACTAATTATATATTTAAGTAAATTATTAGCATTCAATTGAATATTAGGAAATCAAAACATTTTTCTTGCCAATTTAGACACATAAATGCCACTTCTAGTTCTTTCCAAAACCCTTAAATGGGTACAGTACTTAAAAACACTAATTCCATATATTTTTATGCAAGTCCATCAGTTGGAGCAAGTTTTTTGATGTCTTCAAATAAGGCAAACAAATATTAAATAGTTTGAGTATATTGTGCTTCTCCTTGGCAAATACTTTAAGAGCCTCTATAGTATTGCAAAATTATAAAGTACAGCAATGTCTATGATAGGTGACAGTAACAGTGTTGTTGATGGTGGTGGGGGAGGGGGTAAGAAGGGATTAAGCACACCCTCAGCTAGGTCAAGAAAGCAATCTAATTTGCTCATTTTGGAAATATAAAACATTTTTAGTTTTCGTAAAGCACATTTTTACATTTAAGTCATAGCATTTTATGTAATCCTAGCAATTTTTGTTGTGAACATTTTCAGTGAAAGGGCCAACGACCTAAAATGCTAATAAATGTCTTAGCTCATGGGCCTTGAAAAAAATGACCTCTTCAAGGCAGTATTTATAGTCACTCACCACACAATCTGCATTCTGCGTCAGCCTCTTCATAGTTAAAATAGAATTATAAGGCTGTACAACAACATCACTTATCTCTTGTTGGTTGGGAAATACAGAGTATGTCTGGATCAATTTCTTAGGAAACCTAAAAAAATGCAGAAGGTCAGATTTAATACCTTGTGAAAAAACATATGACATACCTATATATGGTAATGATGACATCAAATTATGACCATTATTGTATCAATCAATCGTTCCATTTATATGACGCCATTCCAACACCGTTGCTCGTGGTGCTGTTCCAAAAAGAGATTATTAAAAAAGGCGCATCTTGAGGCTTGACGTGAAGGTGAATGTCTAAGCCGGGCACTCACCGCGTCGTTATGCCGTGACGCCATCTACTGATTGTCGGTGGCAGTCTGAACAAATTGTCATTAAAAACGAACCGTTGCACGCGTGTCGTCGTGTTGCGTTCTTCATAGATTCGCGTCAGCCGACGACCGTCGTACACAGTGAATGCCTGGCTTAATGCTTAAAAGAAGTTTATACTGAAGGCCTGATTTCCCCAGCTAAGTTTGCTGCTCCCAAGGGAAGTCCAGGAGCACACCATGACTATATACTCTACAACGTAAAACAACAAATAGCAGCCTAATGGGCTTAATCTTTGCGATAATAACCCTGATAAGAAGCCCATCCGGAAATGAAGCCTATTTTTAAGATAGCATGGGCTTCAGTAGATACATTGTACATGAATCTCAAAGAAACAAAATAAATTAAAAACACACTTGGTTAACAGTAGTTTAGATGATTTAAAGCAGGTTAATACACTCCATGATACAAACTGATGTTAAGTGGCCTTATTTATTATTTTATAGAAGTAATTCCTAAAATTTACAGCATTCATTTTAAAAAGAAACCTCCCCTGTTTACTTTGCAAAAGTAACCTAGAAAAGAAGCTTATCTCAAAAAGAAGCCCATCCAAAGTTCGCAAAAAAAAAAAAAGAAGCCCAGGGCTTCTATTAAAGTTTTTACGGTATGGCATCCAACAGTTTTTTTTTTCATTCAGTTTTATAGTCTTTAGGGGGCTTAAACAAAGTATATTTTCGAAAAATCTTGAGAGAAAGGAGGATAATAATGTTACGAAACATTTTTTTCTCATTTAATTCAAGTTGAACCCAGGGAATGGGAGGAAAGCTACAACTTGCAAGCCATAGCTCCATTCCTGATGGACACAAATGATAGGTTTGTGGTAACAATGTAAAGCTCTGTCCACAATATCAAATCTTCTTTGACAAAAAACTGCTGTATGCCCATATATAGTCATGATGTGCCTATATATGGTCATGATGTGCCTATATATAGTCATGATTTGATGTCATCATGACCATATTTAGGCATGTCACATGTTTTTGTCAAATAAAATTTGATAGCTTTCACAAGGCTTAAGCCTTGTCCAGACTATCAAATTTTATTTGACAAAAACATGTGACATGCCTTAATATGGTCATGATGACCTCACATTACGACCATATATAGGCACATCATGACCATATATAGGCACATCATGACTATATATGGGCATACAGCCGTTTTTTGTTCAAGGAAATTTGATAGTGTGGACAGAGCTTTAAAGCTCTGTTCAGATTATCAAATTTTCTGCTGTACTGCTGTATGCCCATATATAGTCATGATGTGCCTATATATGGTCATGATGTCATATGACTATAAATAATAATAAAATATGATAGTCTTGACAACTAGGTTATTATATTAAAAGTATTTAAGAAAAGTCTTGCCTAAGGCATAGTATTTGTATCATGCCAAATGAATTAATAAAATCCTACAATTTCATAATACAGGTACAATAATAATATCTATGACCATCCATAATGCTGGCACTGACCTGTCATTCAGTTTCTCCAACATATATGATCCCATTCCAGAGCCTGTACCCCCAGCAATTGAGTGACACAGAACAAACCCCTAGCCAAAAATACAATAACATAAATTCAATGTGCATTATAATAATAATAATAAACTTGCATAGTGATTTTTTAATACCAATTATTATAAGAGCACAGTGTATAACAATCCAAAACTTCAAAATTGTGAGGGCGCCACTAATGTTCAAAAAATTGTAGTAGCATGCAAGTTTTCAAGAGCAACAGATTAAAATACCAAAAATCAGCTGTAAGAGGGCGACATTACCTCTAAACTGTCACTGCCATCTGCTTCTCTATCGATGATGTCAAAGATTTCTTCATGCAAACGATCAGCCTATTTTATTTAGGGATATAGAGATAAAATATAATCTTTCAATTGTAAAAAAAAACTAGTATAATGTTTATTAGATTATATATTATATTTTATATAATAGATCATAGAGTACATTAACATACTATATTTTTATTGCATGCATTACAGGTTATTGACTGTAGAGTACTTAATTTTTGGGGTGTTTCTATCTCATGTTTGGATCTCTGCTTGTTTTATTGTTGTTATCTCTTTTGATAATTAGCATAATATGATCAAGATGAAATAAATGAAATAATACAAATGGAAAGACAGTTAAAAATAAAATAAACTAACTGTAAGGAAATGGTTTCTAACAGAATATTATAACACGGTACCCCATCATGGGCCATGATGGGGTACAGTTTAAGTAAACTAGATTAAAAGTTGTACCTGGTTATACCCAGATGCCCAGTTATTTCCGGCTCCTCCTCCATGCTTAGACAAGTAAATATTCTCTGGATTGTACAGGTTGGAGTAAGGTGAGTTTAGAATGCCGTGGATGACACGAGGCTCAAGATCTAGAAGAACAGCACGTGGAATGTAATGCTCATCATCCGCCTGGAAAAAAATTTCAAAGGATGATATTTTTCCCATTACTATATGGGATTTGAAAGTATAATACATACTCCAAGTATTGAAATACACGCCATCGTGTTGGGATTCAATATTTCGACATTAATTATGTCATCATCAGTACATTGTTAATTGACATGTCGACAAGGACGCGAAGCCCTGCCTACCTTAGACAATGGCGGCTAGACTTACCGAGTTGGCGAAGATTTTCTTTGCTATCAACCTTCTTTAAGAAAGAGAATTCAGGGTAGGTGGTATGCAAATGAATCATATATTCATAGTGTTAATCTATTTCATGGAACATGGCAGGGAAATTGTTGTAAAAGCCTCTGTATTTCGCTCCCAAAGGAAGAGGGAAAAGCCGCATTCAGTCAACCTTGTTGTCGGCAAAGGCCAGGTCACTGACGTGCACTGCTAATGTAAATCTGGGTATCTATAACCAAGCATAGACATCTACCGTAGGCCTAGGCTCACATATGTTTCGCGTTTAAACCAGCTGTCTAAGGAAATTAAAATGTCCAAAAAAAAGTTTTTGATCACGTGACTAAATGACGCGCGCTGATTAGTTGGTTTTATATCTGTCAATCAAATCTTGTTTGCCATCAGTTTTACTATTGCTACTAATTTGTACATAGAGTATAACTCAATAGCACTTAATTAATAATGATAATTAAAAACAATTACAAATATGAAAACAAAAAATAATATGGCTGAAACATTTAAAACTAGGCTATGTGTTCTTCCAAATAGATATTTTTTTTGCATTGTGTAAATTAACTTAATGATTTTGTTTCTTGTTCAAAGGTCATAAAATTATAAAACATAAAATTATTACTTGATAGAAGAAGACATCCTTGCGGTCAGTTCCATCAGTTGCAAAGTCTTCCAAGATTCCTTCAGGACTAATTCCATGTTCAAGACAAAGTTGCTTCCAGAACTCATTGCCAACTATTTTTAGAGAAATAAAATGCAAAGGCATGCAGATGATGCAAGACAAAGTTAACAGACACCCTTGCACTGTTTACAGTACATACATGTATGCATCACTGCATGTCACTTATACTGTACAGGGAACATACTGTAGCACACTCTTGGTCCACACTCACTTGCCAAATTGGTCACTTTACTTTAGGTAGGCCCTAGGCCTCACTAGTGTAGTGTAGGGAATTTCCCATGTTGCAAAATGTGCAACTTCCTCCGTTCCCTGCCTGGGGAGTATCCCTCTAGTTCTGCATGTAGATGTAATGCACTTGTCAATTGTAGTCCCGGCCCCCATACTCAGGCCATAGCTGGGCACTAGCCAGGACTGAGCCGGGGACATACACAAAGTTGTGTCCCCGTATTGCTAGGACGTACCAGAAATTCACCCATAGATGAAACCAGCCTATAAAGGGCCAAAAATCTTACACGTTACAAATTTCAGGGTTTTGAATGTAGGCCGGCTTGTGCTGGCAAATGGTCTGGTCCTACCTACTGTAGCCTACACTAGGCCTAGGCATTCAGCAATTTGCTTTGTGTTTTTGTAAATGAAAAATTGCCTACCAGTACTCTAGGCCTAACATCAAGGTTTCATTTTTTATAGCCTATTTTGTATGATGATCACAGTATTAATAAATTTCAAGCCTCCACCACACAACACCGAGGACCAAGGTGATGTGAATGCGTTGCATGACAATTTGTAAACCATGTATTTGACCTAGTTTGGAAATCTGCCTAGTAGTGACATGCATGCGTAGTCTAGTGCTTCCGTCAAGCAAGCTTGGCCTAGTTAGCCTGCCTGGCTCTCATGTGCTTCTCGGATTCAGACATAGGCCTAGATAGGCTAGACCTTCAACTGTTTCCATGTCTCACTCTGCATATTTGCTACAGCTGGGGCAGATACAGGGGGGATGCAGACAGTGCAATCGCACTACCCTAAATTGCATTAAGAAAAATAATTGTTGTGTTGTATTGTATGTATTGTTGATATGAAGATAAATTAAATTATATCTCATATGAGAATGCAATTTCTGGACTACAATTGACAGACAAGTGCATAATTTGGCACTACCCAGTCCAGGATGGGTAAGACCTAGGCCTAGACTAGAAATGCCTATAGCTAGAGAGGCCTAGCCTAAGCCCTGAGCTACAGTTTTAAGGCTAGCTGGCCTAGGTAGTACCCTAGGCTAGGCCCTGTTGGCTTAATTAAGGCCTACAAAACCCTAGAGACTAGCTAGGACAGGGCCTAACCGTTAGGGCCTAGGTAGGCTAGCTAGGCCTAGGCTAGCCCTAGAACTATTAAGAATAGTAAACGTGAACGATATACTAACTAATAAAATACTTACTTTGGTTACCACATTGTCCTAATTGCAACGTAATAATTTCACGAGGCATTCTGCAGTTAAATTACTTGATTATTTTTTAATCAGAAGGCTCGCCGCCAGTACTACGCAATTGTTATTATTTTCACAAATGGCGGCAAATGAGTGAGGGCGCTATTACTAAAAATTATATTCTATAGAGTATTCATTTCATTTATTATCTTTTAATATTTATTAATTATGTATTTAATTTTCATTTCATTCATCTTTTTTTACAATACATTATGTTATATTCAAGTTTTCAGATAAAAGTAGTTAACTGAATTTCATTTAAATAAAAGTATAAAACATACACAATGCCACGAGTGTAGCGAGGGTGGATGGAATCATTATAAATTTATAGCTTATTATATCACGAATGTCGCATGGAAATACATGATAACAACTTGCGAAGAAAATCGCAAGGTGTTCTCCTGACGCAAATCCAGTTATTGTCTATTCCATCTCGATAATAATTGTTTATACCATTCACATTGCAGTTACTTGGGCTAGAATTCAAACCCTGCCCATCAGAGGCGCAACCTCGGTGGATGCTGGACTATCTGGAATCGTGGGTTTAAGAGCAAGGGTTTGAGTCCCACCCGAGAACAACTTGCGATTTTCTTCGCAAGTGCTTTCACACGTACGGTACTGAGTTCTTTAGTTTAGTTTTGTCTTTTTCTTTTTATCTTGTATTGCTTTTTTTGCATTCATGAATGCTTCACTCAAAATTTTGGTAAAATGTAGGCCTAACTACTATGGTGTTTGATGTTAGACTCAATGGGAATGGAAAATTGTATATATATTTTATGGGTACAAATATAGGCAGGGAATGGATTTTATAAGCCCAAATTAGTTACTGATTTTTGTTACCAAAAACTGTGTAATACCTTTTTGTGTGAGGTCATAAGGCGTTGGTTTGAATTCAGAATGATTAATGATAAAAGAGTGACTCCGATGAAGTTTTGTGGTATAGGCCTAGGCCTAACTCAAATATTAAAATAAATAAATAAATAAAAATGATTAGGCCTATTATAAACAATGGAGCTCTAAAATGTATCAACTTGGTTATAACGAGTTTAAATCTTATTATGATTTAAAGTGAAATTATTGTACAATATTTTGGTTTGATTAATGTTATTTCTGTTAATTTAAATAAGAAGTTGAATTATCCAGTTCTTACCAAAGCATTCCCGTTATTAACGCAACTAAAATAGGCCTATGTAGTGAAAGGGTGTTTGGTAATTTCCTAAATAGTATGGTTAGCGTTATTCCCAAAGCCCAAGAGAAGTAGGAAATTGAATTTAAAGATACATCGGGAAAATGAACTGGAATTCAATAGGCCTATAATACCATTATGAAAGTAGGCCTACCTGTAATATGGTACCAAAACACGTTACTTGCAATTCCGATATATTCATAGAACCCTTGCCACAAATGATTTCTTGTATAAAATTGGTCTTACCAACTATAAATGCTCATTTTGTAAAAAAGAAAAAGAAACGTGGTGGTCTTGGGAAATAATTTCTCGATTGTAGAATAATGTGTTTAGCTTGTTTAACAATTTAAATATTACTGTTAAGATAAACTATATGGAAGTGTGTTTTGGTATAGGCCCTATATGAACATAAACTTCTTGGCAAAAGATATATTTACAGATGCAAGATCCAAGGAATACAATTAAATTTCAATATTTTAATAAATGGATCTATTCCACTGAAACTTATGAATAAGAGACAGCCCCCCGCAATGGAAGTGAATAGAAAAAAGTACTACTTTGTACTACAGTATCTTTAAAAAGTCGTCCATTCTGATTGCCCGAAACATATAATTTTCATTTCTCTCCACATTTAATAAGCAACTTTTTGTAAGAGACATGATACCACTTTTGACATTTGGTCCCTGTTTGTCATTATCATTTTAAAAATTATTTATATTTTTTGCTTTTGTTTAATTTACAGGCTTGATTTTTATTGACTTGATTGTTTGAATTTTATTGTGTTAGTTTAAGTTTCTTCGTATTGTTTAGCATTAAGTTAAATATTTTTTTTCAAATTTGTGTTCATGTATGCCTGGTTTTAAGCTTGATTTTTGTTACGGTAAAAACTGTTATTTTGGATGCGCATCACTATTGTGTGTGCCACCGATCTTAAGGTGTTAGCCTAATAAATTGATTGATTGATTGAGTTCAGTATTTGTACGTTGGGCAAAATTACACCTATACAGTACTTGATTATCCTGATGCAAATCCAGTTATGGTTCATTCCATCTCGATAATAACAATTACCATTCACATTGCAGTACCCACTGCTTACTTGGACTAAAATTCAAACCCTGGCCATCAGGCGCAAGCTCGGTGGTGTATGATGTTGGTCTGTGATCTGCAGAGATCGTGGGTTCGAGTACCGCCCGAGAACAATTTGCGATTTTTTTTTTCGCACGACACGTACGAGTATTCAGTACATTTTCACGTCAGGTTGGGCAAAATTACACCTATACTTAATACTCCTGACGCAAATCCAGTTATTGTCTATTCCATAATTTAAGCCAGTCCCAGTTTTCTTTGATTTTTTTTAATTTTTTAATTTTTTGACATTTGTTGAGACGAATAAATGAAATGAAAGATGAAAACATAAGTACAACAAAGAGGCCTAATCAACAAAGAGGTCTACATTCAAAACTGAGTAACGCCTCAGCAATAAAGATCGCAATGGTTCATGAATATAAATTGATGATGATAATGATACTATGATGATGATGATGATGACAATGATAAAGATATGATGATTAGGCCTATATTGATAATGGATGGGAATGATAACGATGATAACAATATTAATGGGAATAATAATATTAGGCCTAATTTTCTTTTTATTAGTTTTAATTAATAAATTGAAATAATTTTTAATAGTTAATTGGATTTGGACTGCATGGCCTATGTTGAGGATCCAGCGGTGCGCCTGTGGGAGTCCTCCGCGTAAATCTACCATAATACAGGCTTGAAGAATTTTACAAAAAAAAAAAAGATCATTAACATACCATCACCGAAATGTACGCATCTCAGTGTAATAATTTACAAACTATTTCATTCATTAGGCATTGACCATGAGATTTACACATGTTACCAGCCTTGTTTTACATTCACAGATGAAGTGATTCCGTCAAAAGAAACCGACCTCGACATTCGTATGACCCCGGTAACAGGCCGACTGTTGTCTGCCACCATACCTTAGCGGCATCCCTTTCATTTAAACTTACGAAAACAATGGCCGCTATCATAACTACAAAGAGCCCAATCACACTTAATAGTTATGGGCCACCCTTTTTCAAGTGTGAAGAATCAATACATTTTAAGAGAGTGAATGGCAAAGGCGAGATATCAAAATGAGAGACAAGACGATAAACATTGTTTTATTACTTACTGGGTCTAAATTAATAATACAAAGACCCATCAATTATTAGATAAGTTTTCATTCATGACATATGCTAGTGGTGGCGCCAGCATCTGGAATCTTGGGGTGGGGGAAGGGAGAAC
>NW_022689540.1:66061-110411 GCF_011630105.1 Anneissia japonica | reverse complement strand
TCGGGGCAAGGTAAAATTTTAGGGGGGAAATATGCTTGGGTGGCCCGAGGTGAGCGTGGTCGGGCATTGTTCAAAATGTCTCGAAAGCCTCCTAAAAATATGACAATTTTGGTGTTTGAGAAGCTTATTTAATCGATAGTTAGATTCTACTAATATGTAGAAAATACATAAAATTTTTTCTCCCAGATGGTTTTTATTCTTATTGGGGGTAAACTGGCTGGGAAAGAAAACTGGCCGCTGTAATATTCTTTAAAACCCAATGATTTCACGGAAAAACTTTACAAAAATGCGCATCCTGTTGAGCACTGAATCCATCATGGTCAAATTAATAATTACCAATGTCAAATGAAGCAAACAATTAATTCAAAAATTATTTTTGCTAATTTACAAACTTTCTATACGAAATTCTTGATAATCTGCCAGTTTAAGGGTCTCATTTTTATCCTCTGTGAAATCCCTCCCCTTGGATTTGAAGGTCGACAAACTTACGAGACGAGCACGTGCTCCAAACCATGTTCTGATTGGTCAGTTGTTAAATTTGATTGACACTCAATGTATATTGGCAAAGAAAGTATTTTCTTGTATAATTTTCAGCTAATATCTTTATTATAATCCATAATTTAAAAAAGTAATTGGAATTTAAAATTGATTAAACCCCCAGAAAAATTACGACGATTATATAAAGAAATAGGCCTGAATTTTTTTAAATATCAGAAAAACCCGTGTTTGAATGAGCATTCAATACTGTATCTACCACAACACGTTTGGTGTTTTATTAATGTTATCCTTATTCGGGCATTACTTACTTACGTGATACTCCTCTTCTACATCCTCGAGCGGAGCCGAAAACCTGTTCAGCATTAAACAGCATACTTAGGTGTTCGAGTTTTTGCGTATAAAGTTGCATATTAATTAATGTTATCACAACCAAAATGTAAAAACACGCCGGGAAGGTTTATAAAGGTTTCACTTGACCTGATCAGGAATTTCAACGAACAGCTTGCATAATATATTCTTCATGCTTTGTGAGCAGAACCCAATATAATTTGTTTTTTTATTTCAATGATTTGTTAAATATTACATGTAGGTTTCACTCTATCATTGAAATCAATAATGCTACAATCTTGAATACTATATATTATTTCTGTCGACTGATAAATTTTAGAATATTAATAAAAATTAACTGCATGCGTTTGTCTTCTTCCACTCTGACGCTGATCCGGTATTTTTTTTTCTTCGGAAAATGATCCCATTCCCAGAGACAACAGAATGACAACCGATTTTACGGATCAACAGATTTACCTAAAATGGCTTTGTTTTAGATGTCAATCATAATTCTCGTGTGTTTAAAAGGGAAGGTGTCCATCCAAACCATTCAGATGTTTTCCATCTCGGAAGCGAATATCGTCTCTGGTTTTTAAAATTTATCCTGGAATAAAAGAATACTTATCAAGTATGGCAGAAGATTCGATCCGCCGGGAGACGATAGACGAGGCCTTCCTCAAGTGCCCGATTCACAACGACAGGTACGAGCGCGCTAAAACACTACCTTGCTTGCACGCTCAATGCCTGGATTGCTTGGAGAAATCCGTCCATTCCAATGGCGGGAAATTGATTTGTGCTGCCTGCCAACAGGAGCATATCTTCCCAAAAAGAGGTATTGAGGAGCTTCCAAACAGCATGTTCCTTCGAAGCTTGATTAATTTTATTGACAAGCATGGAAATGGAAACTTGCGTAGTGATCGAATCTGTATGGAACCTACATTTTGTTTGAAGCATTCTAACACTGAAATCAGTCGATTCTGCATTACTTGCCAAGAAGTGGTTTGCTCCCGTTGCATCACTGTATCTCACCCTGCTGACGATCACAAACTTGAAGACGTTCAACGTAGCTACGTAGACAAGAGAGAGGAAGTGCTCGGTCTTCTTGGGGAGAGTCGCGAGAAGATTGAAACTATCGACACTGCTTATGAACGAGTAGAAAGTGTTGGTGAAGAGTTAAGGAAGAACACCGAAGCTGCCAAATCTGCTGTAGAAGGTATTGCCAGACGTCTCTGTGAAAAGGTAAGCTCACTGGTAATTCTTAAAGACACCGAATTTACAAAAGAAAATGTCCAAATCTATTTTCCTAACACCTTAAAACATTTTAACTTCTATAGTCTTGCTACTAATTTTCTTTGCTGCAAGTTCCCGAGTTCTTGTTTTCATGAGATTTTCTATATATATTCAATTTGAGTAGACACTGTAGAACTGACGGACGTTGATTTAGGCCTACAATTTTTCCTACAGTTTTTTTTTAAATTATTATTTAATCACAGGTTATGAAATATCGTGATGAGCTTCTGCGTGACATCGATCGAACATGTGCTGTAAAGAAAGACGGCGTTGACAAGCAGCTCCTCCATCTTCGCAACGCTCGTCGCGAATTGTCTGACAGCTGTGAATTTGCCGATAATCTCGTAGCATTTGGTAACCATGTGACACTTCCAGCTGAAGGTACAAAAACCATCAATCGATTGGAAGATCTTCTTTCCAAAAAGGTCTGCAATATATTTTTAATATTTTTTTTGGTGGTTTTACTAGGCTTTGTGAAACTCAATGCATATAGGCATTATAGGCCTACAAACTTTAAACAAAATTACCCTAATACCTTTAGCGGTCTTGAGAGATATATAATACTATTAGGCTAGGCTGTAGGACTGCTTTATAGTTTTAATTTTTTTTTTATCTTAAAGAAATTAAAACATCTTTAGGCAAGGTAACATATACAGACAAAATCTTAACGCTGTTTTACAATAATACTCCAAACAATAAGGCAAACAAAGTAAAATACAAATAGTAAAAACTTTGGTGGAAAACTGTCCCCCGACGTATACCAACCCGGTATTTCTGAGCCAAGGTTTCGGGGCCAGAAATTAGCCTACTGTTAAAGGTTAGGCTTAACTACATCTCTTAACTACAATATCGTAAAAGCTATCCCCGCCGCGCCGGACACCAACCCGATATTTCTGAGTCAAGGTTTCGGGGCCGGGATTACATGGTAGAACAAGTAGAATCACTAAAATACAAATGGTAAAAACTATCCCCGACGGACACCATCCAGGTATTTCTGAGTCAGGGTTTCGGGGCTGAGATTACAATTTTTTTAAATTAAGAGGCGTCAATTTTAAACATACTTTATCTTTTTCTGCATCTAGGTGAACATCGCCCCGATTGAAACCTCCAACCTGGAATTCCAGATTAACGATGAGTTTGAGCAAGATCTGCGCAAAGACTGCGTAGGACGCGTTGGAACAACTCTACCAGCTGACCCTCTGAAATCCAAAGTGGAGAACGTCAGCGAGAAGGATGCAACTGTTGGTGTCGAATTACAATTCCTGGTAAGAATCACACATTGCATTATATTACAAACAAAACAAACCGCAGCCATTGTCTAATTCTTCTTGAGAAAAAGTTATCTACGACTAAAATGGAGTGTGTGAAGCTCTATCAGTGGCCACTGACCAGGAGAGAATACAGAGATGTCCGAAAGGGAATCCAATGTCCCCGATAGGGGTACCGGTCAAGAAACAACCATTCCCCCCCCCCCCTAGACACCCGGAAATAGCCTCTGAGGCGGTTTGGGCGATCAATAATTTCTTTCTTACTCTTTTTTTCCCGGTTGCTTTTAAATTTTCCGAAAAACCCTGTAATGACCTAACCGTAACGTTTCTTGCGTTTGCGTCAAATATCCCATGATTTAAATGTAAAGCAATCTTCAGTCAATGTGAAATATGCATTTTAAAACAATTAAATTTTTAGGCCTACATCATTTTTAAAATTATTTTTTGTATCATTTCAAAAGGTCACACTCTGTGATGAGATGGGCACTCAAATTGCCGAGGGAGGAAGTGATGTCGTGGCCCGTATGGAATCAGCAGATAAAAGCATCATGCCTATTCTAGCAAACGACAACAGTGATGGAACATACGCCATTAAATTCGTCCCACATCGTTTTGGAAAGATCAAAGTCCATGCTACCGTGTTCGGAGATCCAGTAACTGGATCACCTTTCGAAGTGAATGTCGCTCCACGAGGCGGATTGGCTTTCGAATACGGTGGCTCTAACGGCCAGCTTAACCAACCACGTAGTGTCACGACCAATTCGGAGGGCAACTACATCATATCTGACCGTTTCAATAATCGTATTCTTATTATGAACCGCAACGGCGAAGAGAAAGAAGAATTCACCCTGGAGTACGACGGCATGCAGCATGCTTTCAGTCCAGACGGCGTTGCAGTCACCCGCAAAGACGAGATTGTCATCGCTGACTTCTACAACCATGAGGTTTTCGTTCTCGATCGTGAAGGGAACTTGATCCGTCGATTTGCTAAGGAACTTCTTCTTGGACCAATTGGTATTGCTGTTAACAGTAAAGGTTTGATTCATGTAGTTGACCACAAGGGACGTTGTCTTAAGGTGTTCACCACTGAAGGGGTGTACATTCGAACCATCGGAGGAGAGGGAACCAAGCCTGGCAAATTCCGCATCCCATGGTTTGTGGCCATTAACAGTAAAGACCATATCTTCGTGGTCGACACAGGTAATGCACGTGTGCAGCATTTTAACGATGCTGGAAAGTACGTGCATAGTTTCTCTATTGCCTACGAGACCAAGGAGTTGAAGCCACGTGGCATTGCCATCGATGGCAGAGATCGTATCATTGTAGCAGGAGGCAACCGCATCTCCATGTACGGCTGTGATGGTAAGCTCCTCAAGAGAATCGACAAGCCCGAGGACGGAATGAGTTTCCCTTGTGGCTGCACCGTCACTAAAGACAAGCCTGCCCTAGCCCTAGTCTGTAATGGACCTCCAGACGGAGACAAACACACCGTCAAGGGATTTGTTATTGGATAATCAGCTTTTGGGACGTGGCTAGCACCCACATATTGCGTGAGGGTTTTGGTTTTATATTCCGGGAAGCATGCACCACACTCAATTCTCCGCTTTTCTAGGTGGTTAATATATTTTCAGTGCTTATCTTTGACTAATTATGTTTATGCATTATCCTGTTTATCCTCGATTAGGCCTATCCCAGAGTATCCTCTCCGTAATTTTCAAGTATCAAATTTTTTTTTCATCAATTTGTGATTATAGGATCGTAGACTCGTAGACAGCGGACATCATTATGACATATAATGTCCAGACCAACTGAACACCCACCGATTAGGTTAAGATTATTTAGTAGAATTTTGGACTTGCACCTAAGGGGCTACTGTAAGGAATTAGATATTAATTGATTGTTGAGTTAGGATCTAAGCATTACATCCTGAAAGCGTTGATTTTATTTAATGAAACTATTTAATGAATATTTTTCTCAAATTTCTATACGTAAAAATTAGGGTCTTTACCCTCTTCATTATTCTGTCATGGGCAGTTCCTATTATTTTCATTTTTAGAAGATAAAAAACATCTAAACACTTGAAAAATAAACGTACATAAAAATACTCTAATGAGTATTCGTGTGTGCTACACAATTTTGTGTCGCCATCTTGTGAGAGGTGTCGCATCTGGCAATCCTCTTTTTGACGAAACCCAGACGAAAAACATAGACTTATTTGTACTTGTAGAATTTTCAAGAATTCCATAATCGATAACCTTTTGATTTGTAAGCCGGGAAAAGCAATATTTATTGCTTTGTATTTTTATTATAATGAAAATCGCTTTATTTACCTTGTATTTCCAGTAAGAGAGCTAGCTAGCCTAAGTTATAAAACGTTTGGATGTAGAATTTTATTGACGGGGATTTTTTAGGCGGTACTGTATCATGATTCGAAAGGAAAAGAAGATATATTGAAGATATGAGCTGACCAGGTTAAGTACTGTAGGCATGTTTGCAGTTTAGAGGAAGCAAGTCAATTATTGTAACATCCGATAACGATAAGACAAATAATAAATGTTTTTATAGCGAGCATCTAATCTTCTTGACTATTTATGTACGTTTGTGATAAGAGTAAAATATCAAGGATGCAGTGCCTTTGTTAAAATCTGAATACCTGCAAACTCAAACATTGAATTAAACGATTTAATTTATTTAATTTATACAAGATTAAAAAAATGATCTGTTTCCGCTATATATTTTTTTTTATGAGGGAAAATATTTTTTTATGAGGGAAAATATTTGTTTTTCATTTAAATTCTTCTTAAAGCAAATGAATATGACAACTCAACACAAAAATTACAGTATATCCATAAGCAACGAAAATAATAATGTAATTTCCATACTTTTCCATGACAAATATCTGCGATTTGTTCATATACGGGCATGGTGATGTGTACGTAGGAAACGGGCATGGTGATGTGTACGTAGGAGACTGTCTTAATGTTGTTGTTCATGTTAGGCGCTTAACCCCGGGCCTAGTTCGAATTATATTTTTTATTTAGTCCATAGGTCTATACATTTACATGTACATTTTATCATATAAAACATTAAAGCAAAAATGCTAATAAAATGTAAGTAACAACATTTTGATTAAAAAACAAACACGAAAAATCCAAAGAAATCAAATTCAATAATGAGATCATAAGAACAATATATATATATATATATATATATATACTGTCTCTTATACACATCTAGATGTGTATAAGAGACGGGTAATGGTATATTTCTATATGATATGATGCTTCAATTTTGTCATGGTTACTTTAGGTTTTGTAGATGACGCCATAATTGCGACTGTATCTGAGGAAATGAACTATAGCTGGAAAGGTTTTGGTGTCCGTTTAGGTGTTTCATGGGCTAGAGTTAAAGGGTTTTGGACTGAAGAACAGCTGAACTCACAAAAAGCTATCGCTAATATGATGAAGTATTGGAGAGAAAATGTCAAAAATGAAACGCACCAACTGAAAATGTTGTGCACTGCTTTGAGGCAACATGGCTACAAGAGACTAGCTGGGGAATTATTCAGTGGTGATCTCGGCAACGAAATTCTGACCTTAGCCAAACATGAAGGTGAGTTGTAGTGAGAGGTAAACCAGTGATGGCGCCAGGATCCGCCCAACGGGGGGTGCTAAAAGCCCCGACTGGGTGGAGCTAGGCGAGCAAATGAGTCTTAATTGGCTGGGGGTTGGGGGTAGCTGGCTAGGGACCACTGTGGGGGCTACGGACATTTGACAAATTTTGGTGAATTTTTATTAGTTATTTGATATCAAGCTACCGTAATATGACATCATTAAGCATATATATATATATATATATATATATATATATATATTCTAGGCCTGAATGCCAGATTGGTCAGTATAAACTGAATATACGCGCTCTCCAGACAATTAGCACGTACGCTTTGCGCTTTTTGAAGTACCAAACTCAGCAACAATATCGAAGGGTCTCAGTTTGCCACCCTGACTCCAATCATATCACTCGCTTTGCCTTTAGTACGGCTATCATGATCAATACCAGCAATGTATTGATATCCTTCTCTTATTTTACTGTATTCTTAAAACACTGCAAGCTAAACACCCTTCTCCAAACTTTTATGATGCCCTTGTAAACATACTGTACATTGCTAAAGTCAAGTGACAATTTAAATCAATTATCATCACATCACTGTTATATAGAATAAATGTATATTGAAATTGAATTGAATTGAATAGTCAACAGATCTTTTATCAGCGATTTTCGGTAACCACAGAGACCTAATTAATATACCATAGAAAATAAAACTTAAAAACATTGTTTATGATGTATTTACTTTGCCTAATTCAAAAGCGTCCACACCAACCTCAGCCGTGGTTGGGGCTGAGGTGAGAACAATTGAGGAAATAGTACCTTTAGGTGGGCGGAAATGACGCTTTTATATAGTAACATTCATCATCACATCACCATTATACCATCAAAATGAAGCGCCAACAAATTCTCATGATCTTTTATTAGCTTTTTTTTTGGCAATAATAGAGATCTAATTAATGCTTGATGTACGGTACTATAGAAAATAAAACTTAAAAACATGTTGTCTTTGATGTATTTACTTTACCTACTTCAAAACTGTGAGTGCACACCCATCTCAGCCTCACCATAGTTGGAGCTGAGGTTGTAAAATTTGTGGAAATAGTACTCTAGATTGCCGGATAGACACTCTAATATAGTAAAATTCATCATCATGGATCTAATTAATCGCTGTGATGTACCATATAAAATAAAAATAGTACCTTTTATAGATGGCCGAAAATGACACCTTTATATAGTAAAATTCATCAATCATCACATCACAATTAGGGCCTATATTGTCAAAATGAAGCACCAACAATTTCTCATGACCTTTTATCAGCTATTTTCGGCAAAAATAAAGATCTAGTTAATAAGCTTGATGTACTGTACTAAAGAAAATAACTTAAAATATTGTCTTTGATGTATTTACTTTACCTACTTCAAAACCGTGGGTCCACACCTATCTCAGCCCCACCATAAAATGGGATTGAGGTGGTAAAATTTGTGGAAATAGTATCGCTAGATTGCCGGATATGACACTCTTATATAGTAAAATTCATCATCATCCATCTAATTAATCGCTGTGATGTACCATATAAAATAAACTTAATTCTCTTTGATGTATTTACTTACTTTACCCATTTCTTGTGCCGAAAACCAATCTTGTCTTTGCACGTTTTTTGTCATAGGCCTACTTCTCAAATTATAATATTGGCATTACAGGTAATTTAGATGTTTGTGGGCAGAGATACTGGTATGTTGCTATAAACTAATATTTCACAATTTTCAGGCATTTTCTTGACTTATGAAATTGCGGACGAAAAGTGAGGGGACCATCCCCCTTAAAAATATGTGGGTAATATTTCACAATTTTCAGGCATTTTCTTGACTTATGAAATTGCGGACGAAAAGTGAGGGGACCATCCCCCTTAAAAATATGTGGGGCCCCCTTAAAAATATGTGGGGCCCCCTTAAAAATATGTGGGGGGGGGTCGTGTCCCCTTCCCCCATGATCTGCGCCCATGGGTGCATGCGAGTACAATTTTCTTGAGAAATCTTGAGAATATGGGCCTCTGGGTGCAAAGAAATTGCACTCTCATACCTTAAATATGTTAACAATAATTGATGTCAACAATATAATCAGTGGCGTAACGATGGGGGTCAGGAGCCTTGTGGCTGTCTGAGAAGTAGGGGCTTTTGGGTCCTGGTCGCCAATTCCATTAAGGATTTTAAATGTGCTCGTTTTTTAATTGTGTTTGTTATTGCATTCTAAATGTTTTAACGACAAAATAAATGGTATGAGTGGCGAATCCAGGAATTAGGGCCCAGGGAGAGAATTTGACTGATAAAGGGTCAATACCACCTCAGCCCCACTAAGGTTGGGGCTGAGGTAAAAAAAAAATTATGATTATGGCACCTCAAACGGCTGGAAATGGCACTCACTTTTATTTTATTTTATTTTTTTAAAACATCTTTAGGCAGGATAACATATACAGGCGAGATCTTACCGCCGTTTTACAATATGGTCCTGCAAACACATATTAAAATAACAACAACAAAAGTAACCATCACAGTACAACAAAATAAACAACAGTTAAAACCTCACAGACTTACAATTTAAAAATTTAGGGCCTCCTTTAATTCGCCACTGGATATAAATGTAATACGATATACTGTACAGTCGATGTCAGAGACACTGCTGTTGTGTTTCAACAAAGCCCTTTTGGGTCAGGGTGCTAGATCGAGGACCATCTGGTTAGGGGCCCCTGCAGACCGCCGCAAGAGAGTGTTACGCCACCGAATATAATACAATAATTATTTTTCTTAATACAATTTGGGGGATGCGATCGCACCGTCTGCACCCCTCCCCCGCATCCGCCCCAGGCTGGCACTGCCACTGGTGATTAGGCTTAATATGCAAGTTTACGCTGTCGTTAGAGTAATCGGTCTTCAGTCAGGGACATTCAACACCCCGTCGGACAAATCCTGGCACAAGTACTGCCTCCTAGGGCCCTATATGAATTTTCTGTTTGCTTTAAAAACTAATTTCCAACAAAAATCTTGATACAATGTTTAAGTAGTATATTTGAGGTATATGCGAGGACAGCTTGTTTGTGCTGGCATTGTTATTTTGGATTGTTTACAGTTAGAAACCTCTGGGGATCACTACGTACAAGATCTCTGGACCACCATGGCATACTAGGGGACTTTGTCATACAAAAGTCTGAAAAAAAAAAAAAAACAAAACAAAACAAACAAAAAAACATGCTTTCCTATTCACATAGTAATAAAAAATGAATACACAAATATAGAAATAAAAAATATATTGAAATTAAGTATGATAAGTTGTTTAGTCCCCACCAGGGATTCGAAACATACATGTAAACCCACAGGAATACTGTAAAATTAAACGGATGTCAATAAAATGGATCAGTAGTTTCTCTGTCAAGAAGCAAGAATATAAAAAACAGGTCACATATGAGGGCAGCTTTATATACTGTACACTTTTTTCACATTTAATAATTTGCACACATCCATTGGTAACACAAGCGAAAATGGCTACTAATACTGTTATTACAGTTTATCAATCAGCTACTAAAATATCACGCATTGAATTACAAATATATTGCATATTAATGTACTTATCTACTAAATGCTACAGAAAATATCATACAGCCTTGAAAATATGACCTTACAGTATATATATATATTTCTCCCAAATAAAATTAACAAGAAGCACATAACTTGTCAATTACAGGATGGAATGGTGCTTTATTAGGCAAAACTTCTTTTATTCCTTGTATTGCGAACTTATTTTCTTAAAGATTGTCAGAGGACGACGAAAAAAACAAAATCAAAATTATGTTTTCTTATTTAGCAAATCGTTTTGTCAAAAACATCCAATGAAAGAGAAAATAAAAATATCAAAATAAAATTTTATTTGTGAATGTGAACAGTGTAGTAATTGGATGGTTTGGAAAAAAACAAAATCAAAATTATGTTTTCTTATTTAGCAAATCGTTTTGTCAAAAACATGCAATGAAAGAGAAAATAAAAATATCAAAATAAAATTTTATTTGTGAATGTGAACAGTGTAGTAATTGGATGGTTAAATGCTTTAAATTAATATAATTAAAAAGAAAAATGCATGTATTATATTTGCATATTTCAAGGCAGTGGCGGGTATAATAAAAATGAAGAAAAGCTTTTTTTTTTCTGAAATTACTTCTTTTTTTTGTGTGTGTCGGCGGGTGCACTAATTGTCCAAAGTTAGAATTTTATTTTTATTCAAAATTAACACTGATTGGCGGTCGCCGGGTTCGCTAAACAAGACATAAAAAGTCTTGCCTAAGGCTTAGAGAGTAGAATTGTTTTTAGCCAAAATATTGCCGCAATAACAAGACACTGGGATTGGACAATAATCATCTTAAACATCAAGGAATTAAACTGCACTCTTTATACTTAAATTTTTTTTTTAACAATATAAATTTCTCTTTAATTGTTCATGTGTAGCAATTTAGAAAGAGATAGTATTTACAAATTGAAAGACTGGCATATTTTCAGCTGAGTTAACACATTGTTTTGGAAGATTTTGTTCAAATCAGACACCTTTGTCTATGCCGGCAGCAGATGAAGTGACAGGGTTTTTTTTGTGAACGAGTATTTTATGCTTCATTGCAACTACATAAATACATTATGATTGCAATGATATAGGCCTTCAAGACAGGTGGCATGCAGGGCTCGTACTGGGAATCCTGCCAAAATTCAACAGTGTATGAACAACCTTGCAGGATTGGATAAAATACTAGAAGAGTTACTACTATTAAGGAGAACGTAGAGACAACAGCAGAGGTGACTGGTAAGAAATTTTTGGGATGGGACTGAGATAGCTGATCAATATTGGATAAAATGCAATCAGAAAAAATCTATATTTGTGGCAAGACCAGCCAAACCAGTCACTTGACTAAAATCATGATCAAAACATGCTGGAATGTCAAATATTTTTAAAATCTATTTTATTGCACTAAACTAACTGTTATATAACTATTACATCATGCTATGCTGTTATTTTCCCTATTTTCAGTGTTAAAACAACAATTTGGTGATGGTTTCTGCCTGAGAAATGCCTGAAATCATGAACTTTGAAGGTTGATTTCTCAAATATTGTTCTTTAAACAGCTGCATGTTTAAATGCTTCATATGGAAATGTTGAATTCTTTTACCACTTTATAGCTCTCACTTTACTGTTAACCCTGTATTAATAACTAAAGATCAACTTTTGCGACGAGTGACTGGTTTTGCTTGTCTTTGCCACATTTGTTCTATTACAATGTAAGAGTTGGCAACATCTGATGAAACCCATCAAATGGGGGCAAAAACTTGTGAAACAAATATAAAATAAACATGTATCATACTATAAAATGCTACTTTTGAAATATAGAGTACTTTGATAGAAATTGAGTCAGCTATATTCAACATAGGATTCTAGCATACAATTATAATGAACATGCTAAAGCCTGATGCAACTACATAATACAGTATAATATTAATAAATAATTAGAACATCTTCCAAATGTTTGTTCAATTAAGTAATTTGATGGATATCCTCTTCAAACAATCTCTTTGGTTTCAATATTGCTTCCTTTTAAAATCTATTATACATAAAAACACCGTATTGATAAATATAGCTCTTGGTTTAAACAATGCGTACAAATACTGTAGGTAGATTCTAATACATTTTTTTGCTTTCTCCCAAGCAAAATGCACCCATATTTCCCTCCCTCTATATTCCCACTCCTACATGTAGCTCAATACCAATAAATTGCTAACAATGTACACATGTAGTTTACAGCTTCAAAAGCTATAGTTAGCTATACTTAGAAGCCTAATTCTTAGCTCACAAGGTAAAATCTGCAGCATACAGCTCAAAATCATGGCTCACGGCTGAAATTTGTTCAAAAACTTTATGGTTTATGGCTCACATTTCAAATCCATGGTTCACAGCTCAAACCCATAGTTCAAAACTCAAATCCATGGTTCACAGCTTAAATCTATGATTCACAGTTTAAATCCATGATTTACTGCTCAAATCCATAGTTAACAGCTTAAATCTAAGTTCACAGCGCAAATCCATGATTCACAGCTCAAATTCATAGTTAACACCTTAAATCCATGGTTCACAGTTAAAATCCACAGTTTACAGTTTAAATTCATAGTTTGCATCCTCAAATCCATAGTTTACAGCTCAAAGCCATGGTTCACAGCTAAAATCCATGGTTCACAGTTGAAACCGATAGATTACAGTTCAAATCCATAGGTAATCTTAAATCCATGATGCACAGCTCAAATCCATAGTTTACAGCTTAAATCCATATTTTACAACTTAAATCCATGGTTTACAGATCCATAGTTCACAGCTTAAAGCAATGGTCCACAGCTCAAAATAGCATGCACAGCTGCTTATCAGTGTACTTGTTTTTTATTTTAAAATCTAATAAGTAATATTAATTAACTCATCAAACAATGAACAAACAGTTTCAAGCAATCTGATCATCATAATCGTCGTCGTCATCCTGAAACAAATTGTCATCATGAACATGGATCTGAGAATACAATACGTGACTGCGAGGATCAAGACGACCGGTGAGTTTTTGGTAAACAGCCCAGATAGTCAGGCTGAAGCTGAAGGCAAGGAGCATGCATACACTTATCAAAGCAAGAGTGATCTGTGAGGGCATTGACTTTTCAGCCTGTAAGAAAAACGTTTATTTTGATATTGAAGGGTGAAACACCAAACTACTAAATAATATTTGGGATAAAATCAAGTAATGAAAACATCATACAATTGAGATAAAGGTGTAGGTATGTAGCACATCATTATAACAATATATGCTTACAAATACTATATAAATTATTTTGAAAAAAAAGCTAGCTTCAACAATAAAGTTTTCTCTAGTGGTGGCTAGAGAATTTTGCTGACAGTCACAGACGGTTCAACACATTGGTCAGTGTCCCTGAATAAATTCCCAATATTATGGTTTAGGAAGAACCAAACTTGTACTTTGATACATCAATATTAGGGAGTGGCAATCACAATAAGTTAGTTTTGATCAGAAAATTTATGATTTTGGCTTGATGACCTTGTCGTGGCAACATCGAAAGGAGAGGGGGGGTGTTATGTTTTCTGAAAATTGCCTACCCTTTTTTGCCGCCACTGCCTTTCTCATGATCTATTGTTTAATGTATGTTAGCTGTATATTCCAATACAGAAGTCTGTATGCATTAATGCTACCCTGGACATTGGATGTATGAATCAATCACACAATATACCAACTCCTACTGTAGGCTCACCCATATTCTCAGCCATGTGTATGTAATCAGCACATACCAATTTCATTCCACATCATCCATATTCAACCAGGTACCTATATACTCACTTTACACCAAATTAAATATCACATGATTCACCTTTTCCCTAGTAACAGATGTATCTATGCCAACACCATTCAGTTGTGATGAAAGCTGCCTCATTTCCAAAGATGTTAAATTTCCAGCAATTATTTGAATTAACCTAAAAATAAGTAAAACCATTCAGTCAACAAAATCTCTTTTTGTCTTAAAAACATGAAATTTTGCATAACATGAATACCGTAAAACCTCAAATTAAAGCCCTGGGCTTCTTTTTTTATTTTTGCGAACATTGGATGGGCTTCTTTTCGAGGTTAATTTTCCAAAGTAAAGAGGGGGCTTCTTTTCAAAATGAATGCTGTAAATTTTGGGAATTACTACTATAAAACAATAAATAGGGTCATTGTAACATCAATCTGTATCATGGAGTCTATTAACTGACATAAATCACCTAAACTACTGTATAAAACAAGAATGTTTTTAATTTATTTTGTTTCTTTGAAATTCATGTACAGTGTATGTACTGTACTATCTCAAAAAAAAAAAGCCCATGCTATCTTGAAAAGAAACCTGTGGGATTCTTTTCAAGATGGGCATCTTTTGAGGCTACTTTGCAAACTAAAGAGGGGCTTCACTTCGAGATGGTCTTCTTCTCAAGATTAAGCCCATTGGGCTTTTATTCAAGGTTTTACAGTATATCTTTGAAAAGGCCACTATTTGAAAGTAATATACTACCAATACTTCACCAATCTTGGCAACAGAAACATTTATTGTACTGTACCTTTAAGCAGAAAATTGAAGCTATTTTTGTGAATTAATTTTTTTCTCTCCAAAATTACCTTAGGATATCTGATGTCATATTTGGATTGCAAATGTCAAATATTTCACTTATACCATCAATCTGTGAAGAAAATTAACACAACAGTTTGTAAAACATTCCTCCAGAACATGATCTGTATTTCACTATACTACTACATCTGTACTTTAATTTAGCACACTTGTTCACTTACTGTATAATTTAATTATACCGTAAAACACTTCATCTTTACTACAGCACACTTTCCTACTGGTACGTACATCACTGTAGTACTATAGGCCTCAACGGCACACTTTCTTTAAAATTTAGCATAGTTCAGCACTGCAGAAAACTTCTCCTCACTGTTTCTTAAAAGTATGGGATGATTTGGAAGTCATTTACCTGGGATTCTGCTGAAAGGAGATTTAAGGCAACGATGCTCATCTTGCTGCATTCCTCCGACATCACCATCTCGTCTTTGCAGAGCAGTTTATTTAGAAATACCATGGTAAAGCTACTTGAAGATTGGGAGGAAAGTAACTGAAACAAAAAAAAATTATATTAATTTTAAAGTGGTATTTCTTTTAGCAAAAAACCCTAATTGTCCCATATTAAAGTCTTATACTGTATCTCAGTCAAAAACAATAGTTTTAAAATTGGCTTTAAATCACAGTACTGTACAGGATTTCATATCAATCATGGCAGAAATGGGCCTAATGGGGGCGAGTCTGTACCCGACTGTAAAATAAGGCCTGCGCAGGGAATATATCTTCTGCAGAAAATTAGGCTTAGAAATCTCTGCATATTTTGGAAAATAAGGGCCAATTTCCACACAATTATTTTTGACGAAAATTAGGCACTTGCCTATATAATAAGTATAATTAAATGTATTATTACTAGTTACAATTCTGTGAACCTATTTTCCTAGAAATTTTCCATGAAAATTTGTGGTACTTTTCGATGTATCCCTGCACAATTAAAATACTTTACAGTGTGGTCTAGGCCTAGGCCTATGTATTTATTATACATTAAATATTAATTACAGCAAATCAAGTATTAATATTATTATTACTTTTATCTTATTTTCTGGAAAGATTGATGTACAGTCTTTGCTGTTTCTCATACAAAAATCGACAACACAACACAATTTTATAACTTCGGTACGAAAATCTTGACTCCAAAATGCTTCAACAGATTTCATAACAGTTCCTTTAGAAAGACAGTCTCGCAGTTGTGTACTTCTTGGGCACTGAAGACTTATTTCAGTGGCCACTCTTTGGTCATTGAATGAATGCAGAGGCTTCAGCAGCGGCTGGGTGCAAGTATTCGAAGCTTCTCCACTTGTACTGGCTGACAATAGAATCTCATTTTTAGCATCAGTGAGAGCTTCTAGAACTTTAGAAAATAAATATGCTGGTTCTCTATTATCACTTCTACGAGAATGGATTGCATCCGAGAGTTGGAAAATAGCAAATAATGAGATAATCGTAAACACTCGCAGACAATAATTAGGCCTAGACTTTAATACAATCGTTTCCATCTTGAAATACAGATACTTAGAGTGGGCACGAGTGTCTTTATTGGTAGTTAATTTAACAATGTGTCAGCATAGCCTCGTTCCAAGTCCAAGTATCAGGTACGCTTGAGCGTTTACCGTGTTTTATTCCGAAGTCGACAAGTTCTTCACCGAAATGTATCAATTGTCCACCTAGGCCTAGTTTAGGCAATTACTTGATCAACATGATTCAAAATGAATACGTGGAGAATATATCTGCGTCACTGGTTCGAGAATACCTCAGTAGAAAGGTAAAAATGCAGTTTGCTCTATCTTCCATTCCTAGGGCCAGCTAGGCAAGGTAACCACAAAATTAGTAATCGTATGTTTCCATGGAGCAGTGACGCTCCGATGCTATTCTCTGCTCGTAGCGGCTGCTACATGCATGTCACGTCTGCAGAGAGAATCATGGTTCGGTGTACTGTTTCTGGGCCTCTGGCCCTCTGAATCTCGATCATCGGCATAATGGCATAATACCATAGGCCTAGAATAGACCTATTTTAATACATTACTTAGATAGGCTTTTCTTTTTCCATCTTGATTTCAGAGTACAAAAACATTTTTCAATTTTTTTTCAATCATATAGGCCTAGTGGTGTAGACTAGTCTTTTAAAAACATTTTGCTGGAAAATGTTTTTGGATACGATGAACCCGTTATTATGGATTTGATTTTTTAAATAACATGATGTCAGAAAATCAGCCCAAAAGCTTATCTTATTTCTGTTGGTTATGCACCGCTGATTCGCAATGTTTGTCATCACTTCAAGATGTCTACCGATTCGTGAAAAAGGCCTCATCATGAACAGCTATTAATGTTATTGTGAGTTTTTAAATTGTATGTTTCTTGTTTACACAGGGCCTCAAGTCTACTCTTCAAGCAATGGATAGTGAACTCCCAAGAAACGATTATAGCATTAACAATCGAGCGCAACTTGCCAAAGAAATACATATTAGTAATTTGATGAAAAGAAATAAGGTACAAAATCCTAGGAATATGGTTACAGGTTGCTGCAACTCGTACATACAGATTTGAAAAAACGGCAACAGCCATAATTTTAAATGCCTTATTATCTTGTGGTTTGTTGCCATTTTGATATGCTCCTGAAATACTTGATATGTAGAGGGGCTTATATTTATACATGGACACAATCAAAAAAGTATATAGCTTGATGCTACAGGTGGTCATCATACGACACTACAGCAGAGTGTCTTATTTGAACAAAGTATTATATTAACAATTAAATGAGATATTCTTATGCATATGTATAAACACAGGGATTCCAAGTCTCCTGTAAGTCACGGGAGTCTCCTGGAAATCAAGACAGCCTCCCGCACTTCCGCAACCGCACTAGAATCTCTCGGAAAATAACCCATCTCCCACAAATTCGATAAATCTGCATGTTTTTACCATTTCTCCTTTATTATCATTTGTCTCACGGAAATCAGTGTCGATGGGCATCACCATAAGTAGCAAAACAAAATTAGACGTGCTAAGAAAGGCTGTTTAAACAAAGCTCTCGGAAATGACTTACTCTTCCCAATTGGGACCTCAGTGTAATAAGTATCAAATAAAGTCAATCAAACAATCAATCAATATATCAATAAATCCAGAAAAAAATTTAATAAAGGAAAGAAAATCAGTTATCAAATTAAATATAACCAGTAAAACAACTTTTTCATTATTTTATTATAACTCTGTAAAACCTCGAATTGAAGCCCAATGGGCTTAATCTTGATCTCGAATTGAACCCCTGTTTAGTTTGCAAAATTAGCCTCGAAATGAAGCACATCTTGTTTCCAGATAGCATAGGCTTCCTTTCGAGATAGTACATTATATACACTGTACATGAATTTCAAAAAGACTAAATAAATTTAAAGACAATCTTGTTTTACACAGTAGTTTATGAGATTTAATACCAGTTAACACACTCCATGATAAAAATTGATATACAGTGGCCTTAATTATTGTTTTATAGTACAAATTCCCAAAATTTACAGCATTCACTTTGCAAAAGTACATGTAGCCTCGAAAAGAAGCCCATCTCAAAATGAAGCCCATCCGGAAAAGAAGCCCATCCAAAGTTTGCAAAAAAATTAAGAAGCGCAGGGTTTCAATTCGAGGTTTTGTGACTCATTAAAGTACTTCAAAGGGTATGATGATACTAAAAGTACTTCAAAGGGTATGATGATACTAAAAGTACTTCAAAGGGTATGATGATACTAATTCCACATGATCTCATCAACAGGAACAGGATGAACCTCTGAGGTCTATGGTGGAAATTATGACAAAATTTTTTCTAGAGAAGCACAACAAGAATAATTCATCTGTTCCTATGAACAGCTCATCTACTGCATCATTGCCCGCTAGTAATGGAGGCGCTGGCAAGACATCTGCTCTTTATGATCATAGTGAATTTGGTAAGGAAGTGGCTTATTGATTTAATTGTGGATCTGCAAAATACATAACATTTGGCTTATTTGAATTATAAAAACACTCAGAATTGGATGAGATATGAATAACACAATTTATAAAATGTAGGGATTTAAAATTTTAAGAAACTTGCAGCTATAAATTTCTGAAAATATATAAATATGATATATTTTATTTATAATGCATTTTTTTTAACAATTTATTAATTTTTCATGTAGTTTTTATATAAATTACACAAGAATTACAAATATATAAAACCATCTGTAAGTGTTTTGAATATTTCCAAGTATACTGTATTAGATAAGACAAGATGAAATAAACTGAATTGTCCAATTTGTATCAAAAGTACATAAAATGTTTAATTTATTGTTAAGTATACAATGCTATCCAGAGAAAAACAGAAAAAGAAATAGCGAAAAGTAGGAAACGTTATCATGAATCTTTACTATTTATATCCAGCTTTCAGTGGCTTACCCCCGGAAGATGTATCTGGCAAGAAGGCAGCAAAAGCAACTGTTATTCATATGCCAGCTCAGCGTCCAAGCTCCAGGTTTGATGATGAGAATGAAGATGACACGAGGCCTGGGCAGTCTGACCTACATAGTAATTCAAAGAAGGAAGTCTCCTCACAGAAAATTAGCAGACCATCAAACTCACGACGACGAGGAATGTCTGGCCCCATTACTAGTAATTTAGATGTAAGCTTCTCTAAACCTCACCCAAATGTGGAAATAAAATAAGTTACAAATATACTATAAAAAATATACATATGCATAAAACTAATCACTTTAATACATTATTATTCTAATCACCATATGCCGCATTTTTTCTCAGTTTTCACATTACTTTTTACGGATGATCGATGTCGGTCCTTAAAAAACAAGGTATTTTCTAGTCAAAAATATTTGGCAGGCCGCACACATAGTGCCAGATTAATATAGGGCCCAGTGGGAAAAAATAGTGCCCGACGAACCCCAGGAAAGATCACAGAAAATCTGGTTTTATGTTTCAGCCACAAGTATTTAGGCCCATTTGCAATTACAACCCCAGGCCTCACAGCCCTTCAACCCGGCCCTGCACACACATAGATTTTTTAATTCATTTTCGCGGGCCGCTAAAAAATCACGGTCGGGCCACACTTTGCCCACCTCTACTCTTAATGCTCTGCCACATGCTTTCACATATTGACTCATCCAGTGTAAGTTTCTCCTTATACTTGCAGGATAAAAGCAGGAAAAATAAAAAGAAACCATCAGCAAATCTTTCTGGAAATTCTTCACTGACATTTGAAAATGATATTACATCTGAATATAGTAACCATATCATTGATGACTACACAGACACAAAGACCCATAAGACAGAGACCAAACACTCCACAACAGACTCCTTCCAGGATTTACTCCATGCTGCTAACATAAGAAGCTCAAAACTGAAAGAAAAGAAAAGGAATGAGAAAGATACCAAAAGTAAAGAAGAGAACCAGGAGATTAGAAGAAGCAGAGATCTGGATGAAAGGACTTCTCAGGAGAGACCACAGAGCCAAAGTGGACGTAGACGTAAATCTAGCACCAAGCAAGCATTGGAGAAATCTACGACACTGGGTGATGTTGAGTTTGGGGATGTGGATGATGTGGATGATGGCATAAAAGATCACACTGGATCTAAGACAGTGCCTTATGGATTGCAAACAAAAGTCAACTTTAACTCCAAGCCAATCACACTGAAACAAGCTATGGTAAAATATAGAGAGTAGTTCCCTACAATTGATTCTAGGCAGGGATCCAGAACTCACTCTGATTGTCGCACAGATGGGTTCACATTTCCGTGTCCTGGGGTTGGGCTCACAGGATAAACTCTATAAGGTGCAGACAATCTGAGGTTTTTAAAACAGATGTTACTTCACAGCATGTTTATTAAAATGAAACACATAAATATACTGTAGGTGCTCACATGATCTTCCAGCAGGTACTTTAGGCCTACTTTTTAGGTATTTATCTCTTGCCCTGACCTTTGTTACGGCAAACAGTGCGAAACTCTGGATCCGCGCCTAAGTAGTTTAAACATAAAATTTGTAGTACAAGATACTCACCACACAGTCAACCTTTTCAGATATATAAATGTAGTGTTTTTGTATTCCATAGGAAATTAAGAATTTGATATTTGGTACATCACAATCAGCATTCAATGATGAGTGGCGTGCACAAGGCTTTGGATTCTCTAATACTTCTCATCTTGAATATGGTATTGTCCAACATAAGGTATAAGTCACAGGCACAGGTGGAACTATAATAAATAAAATCAATTTTCTAATAACCACCATTCATTTCATTACAATTAATCATTTAGATAAGCCTATGATAATTATAACAATTTACTATTAATAAAACAAAATAATGAATTTGTACTCACAATGAACATGTAGATTGAGGGCTCTCTTGACGACACTTCCCTTACGTGACCGTAAGCAGTTCGTATCGTTTGAGGTGTGTCGCATGACTCAGCATATTTTGTTTTTATACGGCGATACACCTCATACAATAATTACGCTAATTAAGGTCATGCTTAATTGCTTCCATGATAAATATGCACGCAAGTTATAGCGCTAGAAAATCGTTTTAGCCGTGATATAGGTATATTTCATCTAATACAAGTTGACCTCATCCCACACTTCGCCATCCCCTGCCAGATGCAATGCACTCCACTATGCACTCTTTTGTCATATTCCAATCATCTGGAACAGACTTCCATGTTCCCTTTGTTACCTATCAGTCTCTTATTTGAGTTAAATAAAATTATGAATTATGAACATCACAACATGTATATTGATGTTTTAATTATCTCATTCATTACCAAATTGATTTTCTTAGGGTGGTCCTTGCGGTGTCTTAGCTTCTGTCCAGGCATGCATGATTCGTCAACTGCTATTTGGAGAAGGAAAGCTTGCAAGTCCAGCAAGCCTTCAACCTTTGACATCAGAACGCTCCCATTGTTTGGCTGGTGGGTTAGCGGATATTTTCTGGAGAGCCGGGAGCAGGAAAAGTGCAACTGTTTGCTTGTAAGTCTTTTTTAGTCTCTGAATTCCATTTTTGAAACATTACGGTGCATAAGCCTATATAAACCTGTGATTCTGTGTATTAACTGTAAATTTAATAGTGTTTGATATACTGCACTTAACATGGCACTACATACTGTACTGTAAATAATGTGCAGTGTACTTTAAATATACAGTAGTTCAGTACTGGATTTACTACACTGAAAGATATTGTGCATAGTACATGTGCAACATTGTACTCTACTAAACTTTAACTAGCAATGCAGTACATACTGTATTATTATTGAATAATACATACTGTACTAAAACTAAACATAAATACACTTTACTCTACAACTGCACTATACTTTAAACTCTAAATACTATTTTGTGTATTTTTATGTACCTGTACAAATAATATTTTTTTCAGGTCTTCAGGGCGGCCAGTTTTTACTGCAGGGGCAAGATATAAATCAGACAATCTTACTGAAACTGTAAGCAATCTTTGTCTATAGTTGGTATTCACTTAAGCCACTATCTTTGAATCCCAATGGGGACATTTTTGTCACATGTTTATTATTATCTGAAATCTATTTGTAGTATTCATGAGAATAATAAAAAACTATTTCACTGTTTTGTTTTTGTTTTTTGTTCTTGCCTCTTGTAGTTGAATTTGAACAGCTTTTCAAGCTATGAAGATTTGTATAATTTTTTGAAAGCGAACATTGGAGCATTTGAAGGCCAAAACAGCCCAGGAGTGATATTGAGTCTATACTCTGTTATATTCTCAAGAACTGTGGATAAGTATGTAATAGGGGAAGCCTCCATCTATGTGTTCTTTTTTTTGGTCTAAACTTAATTTTCATTGGGTAAACTGCTTCTCAATCACTGAAAGCAGTTTATCCGAGAACGTTTTTGATTTAACTTTCGATCCCAAACAGTAGCCACATTAGGTATGCCATTATTAAAAGACAGTAGGACCATGAAATTCTTGTAAACTAAAACATAGCATGTATGCTATATGCGAACCGTGCAAGCTAGGGTATCTAGATGTGGTTCAAATTTTCAACCACAAAGATTAAGGACCAAAATGAAAATGCCATGCATCTGGGAATCTTCAGCAGCCATAAGACTAGTGAGGTCATATTGGTTGATGTCCTTGCCAAACAATCAATATCATAGTTGAGAGGTCTAACACACTATTTTAGTTGGCAATAACATTTAAAGTGCATTTCATTTGAGTTATCAGTGCGTTGTCTGTACAGTATTTATACTTGCAAGTATCTTTTGATTGCAGAATTATTGTGGATATGGATGAACCGACAAACAAGTTAATGGGTGCTCATGGCTATTGTACTCAGGTGACTTTCTATTTCATCCTCTTTTGAAATGTTTACTTGAAATGCAAATCCACCAAATGACATTGATTTAATTGGCTGTGGTTTTATGGTTTGAGTTCAAAATGTAATGTGTACCTCTTCAGTTTTACATTATACATATACTTGTGTATGCCACATTTGAACACATGAACATATAAACAGTGGTGCTCTCTTAACATCAGGGAGTGAATGAGGCCCCGTTGGTTTCAAAGTTGCCTATTTGTTTGTCTTATAAAGCTCTGTTCACACATCAGGTTTGACAAATCACGGACATTTGTCACATTAAACCAGATAGTGCAAACAGAGCTTTAGACTAATTAAAAACAACTACATTTTCTAAGCTTCGTAATAAATTGATTAATAATTTTCATCCTGTAAGTGAAAGCAAATTTACTTTTATAATATAAAATAGAACTGAAGTTTATGAACTCCTTTCCAGGAAATGGTGAATCTGTACTTAGCAGGGGAAGCTGTGTCAAATGTGTTTAATGACATTATGGAGCTGGATTCTGGAGGCTCGGAGAAGATGTTACTAAAGGGTCTTAGTGGACGCAGTGATGTTGGACTTTTGTCCTTGTTTGAACACTATAAATCATGTGAGGTAAGAATACAACTGTTAATACCGCATACTTTGTATAGTACTTTTGCCATTCATTTTCATATTATAAAATAGCTTGATAAAAATTCTATAATGGAAATGTCAAATATAAATAAATCTTTGTTTACATTATCAAATTTTATGGGATAAATATAAACATTTATTTGACACATAAAATTTGATAGTGTGGTTAGATATCTCAGGATGTTTACATTTATATTATTTTATTGCATACATAATATAACAATCTGTCTTGGAAAATTAAGTCTTCTTTCTTGTAGAGTAGTACCCTTTAAATGTTTAAGTGGACAATTCTCATAGTGTACAAAGGCGGCAAAGTGGTCACTTTGATGGCAGTGTAAATTATTTTTCAATGTTATTCTAAATAGGTTGGACGGTACTACAAGACCCCAAAGTACCCAATATGGGTGGTGTGCAGTGAGAGTCACTTCAGTGTACTCTTCTGCATAAAGAAAGAGCTTGTTAGTGACTGGAGGGTTGAGAGGAGGTTCGATCTGTACTACTATGATGGCTTAGCAAGACAAGATGAAGAAATTAGGCTTACTATTGGTGAGTACCCAGTGGTGGCTGATTATCTTGGTTGACCTCAAATAAATATATCCAATATGGATGTATGATGAAAAATTATATTATGTCTGAACATATCAATTTATGGTCAGTGTGGAGAAATTGCTGCTACTGTAAATCTCTTCAAGGAAAAAAAAATTGTATGAATAATATTTCATTGCTTAATCAGATTTTTGTTTCTTTTCAGACACAACACAAGTGAATCCTACTTTACCAAGTGAAGATGACCTTGTTCCTCCATTAGAACTCTGCATCAGAACAAAGTAAGTGAATTCAAAACACTAAATCCTACATTACATGGTGACAGTGGCGTCGAGAGCCAGTAAGTGCCCCGGGGCAACACCTCACATGGCCCCCCCCCCTTTACTTGGGACCCCCACTCGGCCGCTCCCCAAATTAAGTCTCCTCCTAAGACCCTATTTGTCCAAACCCACATACATGAATATGATTCCATGTGATTATTTTTTTGCAATGAAAAAACGATAATTATATATATAATACACGTATATACATACCACTTTGCATGCAGTGAGAGGTACATATAAAATCAATCATAAAGATTAAGATCAGTATCATACTTTATTTCACTTACCTTAAGAGGAATTTACAAGAAATAAAACCATAAAGTAGAGTTTGTTCTGACAACAAAAGTTTCCATCCTGGCTTGGGGTCGGGCCCTATGGAGATTTTGTTCTTGCCCCGAAAATTTTTCATCTTGGTCCGGGGCAGCGACCCCCCTGACCCCCTTTCAACGCCACTGCATGGTGAAGTATTAAGTACTGATCCTACTTAAATGACTAAGGACTGTCCATACTACACACTTTCTGTTCCAATTATGTGTGTGATATGGGGCCCGGGTTTAACTACTATTAAAGAGAAAAAAAAATCTATATTTTTGGTTTTTTTGTCTGCATTTTTTCCAGGTGGCCTGATGCAGTTGTGAGTTGGAATGGATCGGAACCAATCTTATGATAGCTTTCAATTGTAATTAAAACAAAATTCATAGTTTACATTATTATTGAAGAGCGTGAAAAAAACCCGGTAAAGTAATACAAGATTGACAATTATGACTCAGTAATCGAGTGCCATGAACTTTAGTGTTGTTGATGAGGTCAATATTTTAAATTTTTAAAGTGTATTTTAGATAATTTATTTTTGTAATGATTTCGAGGTTTCTGTGACCATTTTGCAATAGAACACAAAATGGTTCTATGTATTTTAAGAAGTATTGTTTTACATGTAGCTTAATGAGAAATCATCAATAGCATAAGATTCTTGCTGGCTGGACCAGAATTTAAATACTGTTAAGTATGTTTGACTTGTAATAAGATGGGGTATAATTTTAAATAATTTGGTACCACCTATTCAGGGGTGTAGATGAGGCTGGGCCTGGAAATGTGGTAGAAAATTATACTCTTGAGACACTGAAACCACTGTCTGGAATATCCAATAATAATAGGATTACTGAACATACGATTGTAGTTTATGTGTGATCCCTGGTGTGATATAGGTATAGATAATTTGATGAATACCAATGATATGGTAATTTTCTAAAAGATAATTATGATGACTTATGTGAATGTAGAAATTACAAGTCTTAATAAATTCATTGGGACATCTCTATCAGTATCAGTGAATGCTTTTTAAAAAAAATTCTATTATTAGGTTGTTAATCACAGGTATTGTAATAAAGTACTACACTAGCATCTGTACTTTTATTATATATTATTTTATTATTTGTTAATCTTTTTAAATAATTTGGTACCACCTATTCAGGGGTGTAGGTGAGGCTGGGCCTGGAAATGTGGTAGAAAATTATACTCTTGAGACTCTGAAACCACTGTCTGGAATATCCAATAATAATAGGATTACTGAACATACGACTGTAGTTTATTTATGTGTGATCCCTGGTGTGATATAGGTATAGATAATTTGATGAATACCAATGATATGGTAATTTTCTAAAAGATAATTATGATGACTTATGTGAATGTAGAAATTACAAGTCTTAATAAATTCATTGGGACATCTCTATCAGTATCAGTGAATGCTTTAAAAAAAAAAAATATATTATTAGGTTGTTAATCACAGGTATGTAATAAAGTACTACACTAGTATCTGTACTTTTATTATTAAATATTATTTTATTATTTGTTAATCTGTATTGTCTTATCAATTATACTATATGTGCTAAGTACAGTAGCCTTTATGGTCATCTGAACTGCCTAAACATAATAGATAGAAACATTTCTTTTTTCTGGACACCCAATCAATGTGGAGACAATGTTCTTTCTTGGGTTCCAGATAACAAACACTTAAATTACAAATAAAAATAAGACGAGTTGTGTGGTACTAAAAAGTTTGACATTTTTTTTGATAGTCTATTCAAACTGTATCAGATTAAGAAATTTAAAGTCTTGTGCTATCTCCATGCTCAAGTCATATTTGGACTCATATATGTGTATATATATATATGTGTTTATATATATGTGTTTATATATACAGTATATGTGTTTATATATATGTGTTTATATATATATATATGTGTGTGTATATATTTATATGTGTGTGTATATATTTATATGTGTGTGTATATATTTATATGTGTGTATATATATATGTGTGTGTGTATATATATGTGTGTGTATATACGTGTGTGTGTGTATATATACATGTGTGTATATATACGTGTCTGTGTGTATATATACGTGTGTGTGTGTATATACTGTACTGTATACTTGTGTGTGTGTATATATACGTGTGTGTATATATATACGTGTGTATATACGTGTGTGTATATATGTGTGTGTATATATATGTATATATAAACCTTTATCTCTATATATAATTTAGAACATTTCTGATTCCGTATCACGTACAGTAGTGATGACATTGTATCACAACTGTTAGCTTTTTGGATTGTTTCTCCTGCCATGGACATATTTAGACAACACAACTCTGAATTCCAATGACATTAATCAGAACATTATTCGAACCAGTTGTATGGGATTCATAAAATAATGAAAGATAAAATTTCAAATATATTATTTCCATTAAAACAAAAGTATATACAAATCAAATTACAGTATGAACCAATTTCAATTGGAAGGGGAAGGAGGGAAAACAGATTTTTTTATTGCCAAGCTTGATAAATATATTTTTTTTTCTGAAATTTTTTTCATGGCAGCAGCAAAAATAATATAATATAAATTTATATTATTAGATATATTATTTGAAACCGACATTATCAGTGGATATTTGTAAAGCAAGGTATATACTGTATAAGTCTTGACTAATATCAAAATAAAAAAGTCCAATTTTCCTTATACCCAAATAGGATTACATTTTCAGCGCATTTAAGTGTAGTAAATTTTAGCAAATGTACCGGTACCAGCCAATCGCAATGCAAGCCTGTGTAAAACCTTCCCAACATCAACAAGAAGTTACTTTGTGCGACAATCTTTCAATAAAAAATTCCCTATTTGGGTGCAATGAATCGTAATATTATGTCTTGATGTCAAAGGTTGTTGCTGTTGTGATTGCAAAAAACCTACACAAAGTAAGGATTTTGCTTCTATTTGTAAAGCGTACCTACTTATTGCACTGGTGACCTTTGGCTCCAAGACGCATTGTGCCGGAATATGCCTAATTAATGCAATTGGTGGTGAACAATACATGATTACACTAGTTTTGATTTCCCATAATTACCACTGATCGCATTGTAGTCTGAATTGAGTAAAACATTATGTTTAAAATGGAAACATACAATGGTCAATTTAACATAAAATCATTTACACTACAATCAAATCAATCAAACAGAAAGATCAGCCAATGTTTTTTTTCATATTATACTTAGCGAATCAGCGAAATTGTTCTTATTTACCCCCAAAGAATGGGAATAAAACGGGCACTTTTTTCACGTATTCCAAGTAACGTGGATCATTCCCCCATTTACGCATTCCTTGACGCTCTAGAATAGGAACCCCAGACACTCTTGACAGCAAGAACCAAACAAACATGGGCGAGAGTGCGCTAATGTACTGTCGACCACTCATTACGGAGGATGATGAGATAAACAGACCAGTCCACAGCAAAATCTCTCCAAAATAATTAGGGTGACGACAAATACTCCACAAGCCGCTGGTAATAAAGTTTCCCTGAAAATATACCATAGAAACAAGCTTGTTAATATAAAATATTTTTACTGTATAAAAATGATAAGTTTGTCACAAAGCTTTTTTTTTCTTTCTCAAAATGTTTTATATTTTCTTTTGCAAAAACACATTATTAAAAGAGAAATGTAACAAAATAAAATAAAGCACTCAGTCAATTATACTTCTAATCTGTTGCAAAGCTTGCATTAATAATTTATAATAATTGAACCAATCAAGTCATATTATACACAGTATTACTATATTATCAGCCACCTTCTACTCAACCAATCAAATCTAACAGCATTTACTATTAATCCTACTACAGTATACACTTTTTCACGCTGCAGTAGACATCCGTCGATGACGAACAGTGATGAGCAGCGAAGCATAACCAATAGAAATAACAGCGTTTCGGCCATATTTTCGGAGGTCAAGTTACTTAAAAAATCATAACTCCTTAACGGAGGGTTGTATCTACATAATATTTTCTTTAAAATGTTCGCAAAGGATATATAATTGAAAATTTGTTTAGTCTGACAAAACTTACAGTAACTGGAAAATGGAAGACCAATTTTGTGTAGTGTTAACACACACATTGCCATTATTTCACTGTTCGACCGAATATCATATATTGCAGCATGCTGGCCATTTTTTTGAAGGTCATGTTACTTAAGGAATCATAACCCCGACATATTTTTTTCTTTAAAATGTTCGCAAAGGATATATCTAAGTACTGTATGAATAACAAAATAATAAAATTTGTTTAGTCTGTCAAAACTTAAAGCAACACACACCATACAAAATCTATTTTCCAGTTAAGTTTTGACAGACTAAACAAATTTTCAATTTTTAAAAATTCATACAGTAAGTAGATACATCCTTTGCGAACATTTTAAAGAAAAAATTATGTCAACAAAACCCGCCGTTAAGGATTTATGATTTTTTGGGCAACATGACCTCTGAAAATATGGCCGAAACGCTATGTTATTTCTGTTTGTTACACATCGCTGCTCAGCATTATTTGTCATCGATAGAACAGCGTGAAAAAGGCGTATTACTGGATTATTATTATCATTACTAGCCAATTTTTAGTCACCAATTACGATCAACCAATCAAATCATCTTACTGCATTCTCTGGATCTGCCCTGAAAACAGACTTCTGACGATCCGCCACAGTTTCCATGAGGAACCCAACAACCCACATTCCCCATCCTACGTAGTCTCTAATGCCAATCACTTGGTCTTTGCTCTCTGCATTCAGGATCAGTGTTGGAAGGAGAGTTGCAAAGACCCAAACAGCTAAAAGGTAAATAATTGTAAAATCATGGACTAAGTACAGCGGTTCAATTCATGTGTTAGGTCTGCCCTATTACAAACTATAAAATATGGGCTGACAGAGGTAGGATTCCTTGGATATTAACCCACCCTTTGAAATTGGCTCAATTTTGTGTTTAAGGGAGGAGTGGGTATATATTCAAGGAACTACAATAATGAATGAAAGTGAGGAATTTATCATTAGGGCACATAGAAAAAATTATTAGATTATCATTCTTTAAAAAAAAAATTGAGGCGGACAGGAGGTTTTTTTCTTCTTTATTTGAGGTGGGGGGTTGAGATTATACCCAGGGATTCCTGTGTGCATGACATCGTTTTTTGAAATGCAGATGCATTTAAACAACTACCCTGTGATTCAAAGGCCAATCCAAATCCAGGCCTATATTCTATATATACTCGAGCATAGGCACCTAGGCTTTGGTCTTCACCTCGAGCTAGGCCAGCCTTTGCCTAAACTTTATTTCTTGATGTCGTAGGTTAGTTTTTGCCCAACAACAACCAATCCAACCAAACACACCCATCACAAGGATGACCGCCCACTTGTAATGCTTTATGTAACGAGTTATTTTTAGCAATGACGGTCTCTGTGTAACATGTGAGTCTACACGCCTACTGGGCGAGTCTCTTTAGGTACGGACCGCGGTGTTGTCTATTTTTAACCGCAGGTTTAGCGACAGTCAACAACAAGTTCCAAGAATGGGCTTTGCATTTTCAACTTTAAGGCGATCCCAATGTCTGATCTGATTAATTGAAAGAGTTTGAAGTCTGCCGAATTTAGAGCCAATTCCTTTATATTTTGTGAGCATTTGTTTTTATGAAGTTAAAATAAATGATGCGAAAAAAAAAAATAAATAAATAAATAAATAAAAAAATGAAATTATTCCCGCATCAATATTTCCAAAATTTTGGATGCGGGCGGGATTAATAATCTAATAAAATTTTTCTATTTGCCCTTATTATAACCATCTCACCACTGCTGCTGCTGTGGTTTACCCTGATGTTATAGTTAATTTCAGCCCCTGTCATTGTGGAATGATGTGAACTATGTGATGTGCTACCATGAAGCGCCTCTTTACAGCTGCTAGGAAGTCGGGGACCACGGCCATATGCAATTTACCACAAGTTATGGGTTATTCTCCTACCTTTACCTTTACCATTGTCATCATCACCTTTAATAACTACAGCATTAATGATCAAATAAATGTAGCAGTACTATTAATATTACATAATTTTGATTTACCTTGTACAGTCCAATAGAAGAAAAACACCTTTGGATTGTCTCTGACTTTGTTGAACCTGCGGTCTTGGCCAGCAGCCATGACTCTTGAGAACAGGTACAGTCCAAGCCTGAATGAAATGCGTCAATAAAAAGCAAAAAGGGAAACAAAATCCTTTGTTTAGTGTACCATTTTGTTTAAGGTCCCATAGTCATTAAAGAACTATGTTGAGCTAACAATTAAATTAAAATAAATAAATACAAAAAATAATAAAATATATTAAAAAAAATCCTTTAAATATTTGAATTAATATAGTTTGTATAATGTACATTTTCACTAATGTACAACACAACACGATACCCCTTATTTGAGCCTTGATACTGTAACTTATGGCAATTAAATATACATAACTAATATATTCCAAGTTTTCTTCTTTTAAGAAAGTTTTTAAAGATGTACTGTCCCTTGAAGAAAATATTAAAGGTATTTTTAAAATATTTTGAAATTTAATTTACTGTTTGTATCAGAAAAAAAAATGAAAATTTGACATACTAATTAAACGTTTTTTAAATGAGGAGCGATTGGCGCACCGGTTGTGGCTTGGACTCCCAACCTTGAGGTCGGGGGTTCGAAACTCTGGCTGTGCAAATCGCTTGTGTCCTTGGGCAAGGCACTTTATCTACGGTTGCCTCTCTGCACCCAGGAGTACAAGTGGGAACCTGGTAGGTTCCAACACAACCTGCGCTGATTACTAGCTGCAATTTATGGAATGATAATATAATTTCATTTACTAATTTAATTTGGTGTTTCAATGTGTTCCATATGTGTTTGATCCAATGACCGGGGTAGTAATGTGAAGCGCTTAGAGGCCTTGTAAAGGCATGAAGCACTATATAAGAACGACATATTATTATTATTTATTATTAATTCAAAGTTTAAATTGAATTTTTGAAGTTTTTTTGTAGATTTTACCATATGTGGCAAAGACAAGCCAAACCAGTCACTTGTCGCAAAAATTGATTATTAGTTATTAATACAAGGTTGAGAGCTATAACATTTAGTTATGAACTTACAGGAGGTTAAATATACAGCTGTTTAAAGAAAATATTTGAGAAATCAACCTTCAAATTTTATGATTTTGGGCATTTCTTAGGCAGGAACCATCACTAAATTGTTTAAAATTGTGTACAGATATATATAAAGGTTTGTTGAACTGTGCAAGATTTCCAAAATTTTGACATTGGTGGCATGTTTTGGCCATTATCTCCGAAGCAGGATTTGCGATGAGTGACTGGCTTGGCTTGTCTATACCACATATAAAGTTTGTCTTTAATATTGTTATCATCCATCATCTGTCCAGTTGTTGTATTGCCCATAAGACACGATGTGCCTGGTAATGATCATGAAATGACCATGTCCATGTAGGCAAGTCACATGGTTTTGTCCAAAAATAATGTCTGGTCAGGTCAGGGCTTACTTTACCTGCAACCCCATGCAGCTACCAGGCCTGTCTGTATTTTTTGTCTTAGATAATAATGACCACCCCATCTCAAGCTCTGCAGGGCCAAAAATATAAATGTGCCACTTCCTATAAAGTATAAGAGACAATATGAACACACTTTGAGAAACAAAAAAGCATGTTTAACATGATTTACTATATAATATTAATAAGCATTAATGTATTGTTCTATATTTATGCACATGGGAATATAACTGTCTTATGATAAAAGGCAATTCCCTTTCACAATACAGTATAAAGATTTTATTATACCTCCCACCATTGAATCTTACGAGTTACATAAACCAGGGAGTTGTTGCATAAACTAAATTAATAAAATGGAGTGGAGTTGTTTTGGTCATGAGAAAAAACTCATCTCACAAAACAGGAATTGAACCCATAACTCTGGGATTGTAAGAATTAAGACGTCTTCTTAAAAGTGGTTTATTTATAAAAATAATAATAATAATTACCAGCTAAATCGTAAAACTTTTCAGTTTTAAGAACCGCAGCTATAGCAAATAAGCCACATTGTATTCCGAAGTCTAGCAGAGCACTCCTTGTCAGGATGTTATTCATCAACGTACTTTCAGAATTTCCCATCCCATATATTTAAAGTCTAGGCCTCTCTGTACACACTTGACTGGTGTTTGTAAACTTTCTGTCACTTTTTATTGTCTTAGGCCTACCTAACACCGTACCACTCAACACCAGGTACGGGGCTCAATCCCCAGGGTCCTCACCAAGTTCTGTACTCAAGCAGGGTCTCGTCAAGGTGGTGTCGAGTCGTCCTTCTCGTCTCGCTTGAGGTACGTGAGTACGTAACTACCTCATTCTCAATAGCGACCATAAATTAGGTCTACAATATAATTATCTTGGAATACTACAAATGCTATTTAATTAAATTACTTTTTTAATAAATTACGTTGGCATATTTTTTATATTTATTTGGTATGTTTGATATTGCAGGTATTTTTTTGTGTTGAAATATCTTTCTGGTTAATATCAAGTTATTGATGAGGCCTGTCATGGCGGCCCCCACTGACTAAAATCAACAATCAGGGAGTTGAGCTTCGACAAAACGAATTTTGTATTTTGTAGGATCCAAACGTTTGGAAATTGAGCAAAGATTCTGTAGAGTAGTGTACTGTAAATTCATTTGCAGACATAAAACAAAATTACACAAAACAAAGTAAAAACAATAATGGCAGATGGCCAGGCCCTGTCCTAGTACAGTACTACTGATAGGCCTGCCACTGCCGGACTAGGCAGGGAGGAGGGAGGTGCATGCCTAGTCCTAGACAGGCATAGAGTAGGCAAGCCTCATGGCTAAGCTGGGCCTTTGCAGGCCTATGTGGGAAGATATCTGGCATACCAATACTGCCAAGCGGCAAGGAAGGATCATTCCTGCTGTTTTAACATGTTTTGACATTTTTAAGGATTTCCCCAGTGAAGTTGTAATTTATTTGAGGTTTCTTGACATAGAAATAAAAAATATTTTAAAAAATTTAGGTTTATGTAAAAAAAAAATTAAGCCTCTGAAAATTAGCAAACATGAAACTTTCCTGTATATATATAAAAATAATTCTAAAATACTATGGTATTTTTTCATCAGAAATTCCATACAGTGATCAAGGCATATAGGAGATATGCTGTTAGCTGGGAATGATGTCAAGTATTTTATTGATCGAGGCTTTTTACAGTGGCTCACATTCACAGTTGATTGACACCCTTGAAAACGGCCTAGGAGGCTGCATTAAGTACACTTTACCAGGCAAGAAGTGGCACTGGAGGGCAAGGACTGCAGCTCTTTATTTTTCTCAGGAAATTGTACCTAGCCACGAGTATAGGTAAATCATCATTATTGTTCGTACAAAACCTCATGTATATTGTTGATACAGTACTGTAATTGATTTTAATACCGCATATGTATACCTAAAATACAGTAATTGTTTTATTAGCTCTAAATCCAGTTTAATGTCTACATAATAACTATATATACCTCATACATAGATTCTAGGCATCTGATTGGTTAAGAAGCGAGCAATAGAAAGTACTATATCCCTCAAAAAGTATTATTTCCCTGAAAAATAATACTCTTTTGCCCTGTTGCATGTGCAAACTCTAAGCCCACTTAACATCGCTTTGACGGTAAAGGGGACTGCAACCTCTACGACGAAAAAGATTGGCCCTTGACCGCGCTGCAGATCAGCGAGTAGACGATAAACAAATATGGATGCCAGGCCTAGTCGGTTCGAGCTCCTGGATGAAGGACTGTCCTAGGCCTAGCATTACTTCTTGATGAAGCCGATAGAAAAAGCACCAAAAGAAAAATTAAATATGTCTTGTCAATATTGGACAAATATTGCAAGACGATGGGTGCTGTTGAAATTGAGGAAATGAACTAGACACAGTCTTTGATCACCTAGGCTAGTGTGTAGGCCTCTAGGCTAGGTTAGGAAGCAAGTACTTTTAGGTCTCGTAGAATTTATGTATGAGGTATATAAAACAAATATTGACTGCTCTAGATTCTGGGAACGGTGAAATTTATTCCCCTTCAGTGGTGTGGAGACTGTATGCCTATCTTCCCTCTGGTCTTCGGGAAGATAGGCTACGGTCTCCACATCACCGAGGGGCAATAAATTTCACTGTTCCCCTCAGGAGTTGTCGATATTTGTATGCTATACTTCTTGTTTAAAAATAGTCTTTATTCCCTCCACTTCCTGTGATATACACATATCTTCTTTTCCCTTCAACCTCCATGGTCAACTCATTGAATCAGTTTTGAGTTTGTGATTGATGAATAAACATCCCTTTACTTTTTGACTTTTGTCCAGACATTGTATGTTACGTTGAGTGGTCTATACCTGTTACACATGAAATGAACTACTGTATAAAACTAGAGTTTTTCTCTTTTAGAATTCTATTTACCAGCTCAGTGTTGAATCTGGCGGAATTGATAGCTTTGCGCCCTGACTTATTCAAGTTAAAAAAGATTGTTTACTTTCATGAAAACCAACTAGTCTATCCAGTCAGAAAACAGCAAGATAGAGATTTTCAATATGGATACAACCAAATAATAACATGGTATATTTTAAGTTCTGGGCCAATGACATGATTATAATTAATTTTGTCTCATTTGTATAGGCTTGGCTTGTTTTGTATTAATTTTTAGTGATTTTTTTTATTGTATTGTGAATTTGTTTTTTTATTGATTTTTGATCCTCTTTTGAAACCAGTACAATACTATGTTACTGAAAGTGTTATCACATAAGACAGAAATAAATAAATAAATAAATAAATAAATAATAAATTCCATAATATTTAAAGATGTTAAATCAGCAGAAAGCTGAATTATTTCATCGAAAGCTGTCTTGTTGAAATTTATTAATTTTGATCCTTATAAATAAGCGATTCATTGTTAATGAAAATTTTAAAAATTATTCCATATTTTACCACTGATCTTCACATCATATGTTTTTTTATCCAGCCTAGCTGCAGATGTTGTTCTTTTCAATTCCCAGTACAACATGGACTCTTTTTTGTCATCCATTGGGACATTCCTAAAACTGATGCCAGACTTTCGTCCTAAAGATCTCGCTGAGAAGATTAGACCAAAATGTCAAGTGTTGTACTTTCCAATAGATTTTCCTCAACTTAAAACAGAAAACAGTGCAATGTTACAAGATGGTAAAGAATCATCCACTACGATAGACACTTTGGAGACGTGTAATCTAACAGAGCAAAATGATTCATTACAGAAGAAAATGGAGACTTTAGGGATGAGTTCACAGATATCTGCTAGTGGAGTATTTGATTGTAATAATGTGAAATTGAACTTGGACGAAGCATTACATCAACCAGAATTAATGATACCCATTGAGCATCGACATTTTTGCCAAAAAGACTTGAATTCAACCAGTAGTTTAAATGAAGAGTGTACAGATGTTTGTGATCCTTCAGCAGATGAAATACGAACATTCAATTCCAGCTCAATTTCTCATCAGACATCTCCTTTAAAAATAATTTGGGCTCACAGATGGTATGTGCAGTACTACTAATCTGAGCATAAAGCAGTATAAAAGCAATATAAAAGCAGTGAATGAATGTTTCTGCCATCACATTGAAAACAACAGACATGTTGTATGCTATTGATACAAAAAGTTTCTAAATATTTTTACATCATTTAATGTTTTTTTTTTTAAATATCAGGGAGCATGACAAAAACCCAGAACTTTTCTTTAGTACATTATACAAATTACATGAGAGTGGAGAAAGCTTCAGAATCTCTGTTCTTGGGGAAAACTTCTCTGAAATTCCAGGTAATTATTCTACTGATGTTTTTAGCTTTTCAGTTAACTATTTTGATGAGTTTCATAATCTTTTACTATATCTGTTGTTCTTTCTGAACCCTTTAAGTTCTGATTTGGCAAACTATACAAACTCTAGAGTATCCATTTTAGAAGACTATTAAAACTAACAAAAAGTGTAAAAAGTAAAATGTGTGTGTCAATAAAATTACTAATTTTGAGCATATTCATGTTAAACTTTCATTTATCTTGTAGATATATTCAAGGAGGCATATGAGCAGTTAAAAGATTACATCTTACATTGGGGTTATCTAAAGTCAAAGGAAGAGTATTTCAAAGTATTGATAGAGGGTGACATTGCAGTATCAACAGCAAACCATGAATTTTATGGCGTTGCGATGTGAGTAAACAAGATGTTTTTACGAAATATGCTTCTGTATAATGTTTACGTATTGTATAAAATATGTCCAATAGACATTAGAGGAGTCCTATAATATCCAGGACCATGCGACAGTCAAGCACCTTAACCAAGCCTCTCTTAATTTAATTTTTATTAATGTTTCAGTAGAAAACAGAATTTTTACGAAAATGTAAATCTACAAATAATCAAAACCACCGGCAAATGTAATTGTACCTTTGACGTTTACAACTGTAACCCCCATTCTAATGAGTGGTGGTGAGTTTGAATATACTAACTTGTATACAATTTGATTGTCCTCTAGGCTTGAAGCTGTTCATTGCGGGTGTTTTCCATTGTGTCCTAATAGGTTAGTCTATCCTGAAATATTTCCAAGTAAGTCAGCTTGCTTTCTTTAACGTTCACACCCATATCAAACTATTGTTGTTAACTTAATATTTAAGGAAACTTGGGAGACAGTAATTATCATTCAGTTACTCTATTAATAATGACATTTAAAATCTAAAAGCAAAATTCCTGATTTTTGGTCTATGGGCTTATGAATGTTATTCATTATTAAATATTTATTTTTAAATAATCTTTCCACAGAGGATTGCCTTTACAACACTGATCAACAACTTTTTAAACAACTCCGAAGATTCTGCAGGAAACCCACACTTGTGCGTAACTACAACAGAAGCAGATTGAATGCAATAACCTCAAAGTGTAGCTGGACTGCTCTCAAAGATCACTACATCAATTTGTTTACAATTAATTAAGTAAACAATGCGTGTTTATCTATATGCTTAATGCAGAAGCAGTTGGCGCAACGGTTGTGGCTCGGACTCTCAACCTTGATGTCAGGGGTTCAAAACCCTCGCTGTGCAAGTCACTTGTGTCCTTGGGCATGGCGCTTTATCTACGTTTGTCTCTCTCCACCCAGACTGCAGTACGGGAGGAGTGGGGAACCCTCCACAGCCTTGAACATTCTGGCCCAAACGATAAAGAAAGACGGGCACTGTGACCTGTGAGCCCAGAGCTTCAGGTTTCGAGCTTTACCTTTATGCAGATAACCTTAATGTTTCTCCTACCTCCCTCTATGGCTCAGTTGTTAACATGGTTCATTAAATTAAATACTGGTACAGTATTTAGGAATATCCACATCTTGTGATCTCTAATGGCACACCGACATTAAAAATACTGTGTTATTCAAATATAATCCTTTTATAATAATTTCTGTGTGTTTGATATTATTTTATTGCAGTCTTAACATCACAAAAAGTACAAATTCTTTTCTAGATATTTCACACAAAGTTCAAGTACTTTCATAAAAATATACATAAGAATTATAATAAATCAACTATACAATCTGAAAAAGTTACAGATTTGCCATTAATTTGACTATATTCAAGAAATATATTTACATCAATCTTTAAAAAAAACAAAAAACAATGAAAACATTAATTCACACTTTATCATCAAGGTTGAGTTAAGTTGTTTCATGTTTGTGAAGCCAACTGTAGTTGGCGGGCTCCATACACATACTATACTATATCTTCGCACTCTGTAGTTGGCACCACATGTACAGCATAAGTTGGCACCAAACAAACATATGAATTTGGACGGAATTCATTGTCATTTCAGTACTGTATAACGACGATTGGCATGAAAATATACTTTCTCTACTCAATATTTTTTTGCAAATTAATGGACGGATTTTTGCAATGTTTATTTGGTTTTTCACTTATTGCTAACAATTCTAAAAAGTAAACAAAATCAAGGTGTCATATAAATAATATTATTTACAAGTTTGCATCACACACAATTAAAATGAATATTATAGATAAAGAAAGAAGAACCAACCTGTTAGCTCACACACTGGTGTGAAAATTAGAAATTTCAGAAAATAGTGCTTTTGGAATTTTAAGAACAATTTCTGGCAATCTTTCAAAAATTAAGTTTGCTAAACAAGGTATTATTAAAATCTATCTTTCTACTGCAATAAAACAGTTTAATTTTTGATATACAAATTTTAAAAATTGAATTGTGGCAAAAATAACTAAGGATAAATAACAGCATGTACTCTTAATTGATTGTACACATCGTCATTTAAATCAGACGGTAGGTTAACATGGAACAGGGCATCCTCGGCATCCACCACATCCTCAACAGCACTGGAGTGAACAGGACACTTGAAAACATTGCCCTCTATCGCTGACTTCTCCCACTGAATTGCGCGGTCGATTGGTTTCAGCCAGATAACTGGTAGTGATGATGTTACATTCTGCTGGTCATTGGTAGCGCTAATGTTCAGACATGCTCGTTTACTATCCCATGATGCATTGTTCAGTTGAAGTCCAATGAGGTACACCCCCTTTTCTGGTTGGACAGTAGGTGGTGTTATCATTCCTAGCACCTGATAAATAATATACATGAAAAGTATTTCTGTTAGGTTAATTGTTTCTACACTGCATGACGTTCTGTTAATTTTAGAACTTCAATGATTTGAAAACGACCTAATGGCAGTTCTAATTAAAACCCTGGGTCACTATTCCTTTGTTTGGATTTAGGGTCAGATACTTCCCTATACTTTTTAACCCCACTGGAATAATATTATACAGATCACCCTCCAATTTGAGACAAACTTTAGGACCTGAAAACTTGGGGTTGATCTCTAATCAGACAGAAGAGTATCTTTGTGTAAAGCAAGTGAAGACTGTTCATCTACAATTCCACTAAATTGAACTTACCTGTGTTTGTAGTTGAACTCTGTTAACCTCTATGTATTCCTTTCGTGCATACTCTTGAGCTATGGACTGAAGGAACATCTTAGGGTTGCTAAATGCACTTAACTCAAAAACACACAGATTTTCACCACTGCAATACTCGGTCAGAAGTCTCTGTTTTGTGTCTATGCATCTCCTCCAATGTTCAATAACTTGAGGGCTCTCTTTGCATACCATCCAAGATGAAGGAACATAACCAGCTGTAACCATCTGAACATCAAGTAACATTGCAGGTGTTAGTGCCACTTCTCCGTTGATGCCGTCCACGAGAACATCTATGTCAGACACGACATTACTCAGGTGAGACTGGTAGACCAAGGTTTCTGATGCCAAGAAATTGTCCAGGTAATTTAAACCATCACCAGGTGTATAAGATAATTTTTGTAGTTCCTGGATAAAGTGTTTGATGTTTTGCAAGTGTACAATGATGCCAACATAGCTTGTCTTTAATGAGTCGTGTGGTTCACTATGAATTTTAACCAGGTCCTTACAAACCAATCTAAACAAATACAATGAACCAAAATGATAATTATACCAGACATTTTGTGCAAACTATATGAAGAACCAAAAATATTAATATTGTTTGGTAGTTAAAATAGAGCTCGTCTATACTGCTACTACTACTTGCTGAATTGACCAAGGAGTTTCTTCATTATCTAGGACAGCAGCATACAGTACTGCATTGTTGAAGTCACAAAACCATGCGACTCCTCTTTGTTACCGAGCAATGATACTCAAGTAGTCGATTTGCCTTTTACAACCAAACCAGCCTTCATAGCATTTTCAACTTGCCTGTCTTTTATATTTTAAACTTGTGTATCATAATTCTATCACTTGAAAAAGCTGTGAAATCAACCAACTAGAGGCACTCAGCAGTATTGACTGTATGGTAGGTAGTTATCTAGTAGCAAGTAGTGTCATGTGGTACTGTGATACAACAACATATCTGTAGTACAATATATTTAATTATACTTGTAGGTTGGCAGTTATCCTGTTAATATAAAAACTTTAAAGAAGTTTGCTGGCTTTTGGTCGCCTCAGTTAAGCGCCGTGCCTCAATCTGGATTGATATATAAAAGAATTAAAGGCTAACTTACTTGCTTAGCTTAATGTTGTGCTTGTTGGTAGCAACAGGAGATAACCCCAGCGATGAGGGAAGTATTTCATCTTTCATGTTATCAAAGATGCTTTGGTATTGCTTCAGCTGACTACTCCGTGGTCTCGTACTGTCAACCAGTTTATGTAGGAGGTGTTGTGTACCTGTGCTTGGAACTGCCTGTTGCTAAAAAAAAAAAACAAAAGCCTCCAATTTTCACTAATAATTTCAGAATAAAATGTCAGTCAACAAAAGACAACATTAATTAGTGAAAAACATCATTCATAGAATGACTTATAATCTAATGAAATATATATATTATTTAAAGTATCATCAATTATATACACATGCATAACCGCATACTAAAACATCCACACCCACCCACAGTCTGTAAAAATTGAAATTGAACTAACTTTCAACTGCTTGGCTGGAATAATTACGCTCCTAACTAGAGACTGTATCAGTAGTTGATCCTGATGATGCCTTACGTGGCCTCCATACACCAGCAGTGCTATCATATCCTGAATGTGGTTGTAGTTATCAATGTTACACCTTGTTATAACATCTCCTACATACTCAACAGCTGATGTAAGATCTTTTGAGTTCCTGAAATACATTAGAAATTGTACTGTATATGATGATTACTGAATGAAACTGTAATAACAATAAAAAGCAAAGTGATGACGAGCATAATGATAATGACAATCAGTAATATAATGATTAGTCTTTTAATACACAATGTGTTCAAGTATGGTTCTGTTTCTTTTGTTTTTTTTCAATATTTTAGTGATAGTATTCTATCTATCTACTGAATGAAAGAAAAATTGGTGTTAATTGAGTTCGCTGTCTGGGAGCATCATGTGAAGTGGGTCTGCTGCCTGTGAAAGAGTCTTGAAATAGAAGCAGAAGTGATGATAGGACTGGAATGAATAAGATAGTCTACCCAAAGACCTGGGTTACACAAGTCTAAATAACATTATTGGTAGGCCTATTGTTTGCTAGTCCAAAATACACACTCACCACTGACAGTCAGTTGCCATGCCAATGGGATGGTAACGTCTCCTTTGTGATAAAACTGCATGCAGTAGAGATGTTGAAAAGATCAACTCATTGAGAACCTAAAGAAAAATCAAATCTGTGTTGAGAGAGATTGGAGAACATTGCATTTAAGTTGATGACATGTTAAACACCTTCTTCAGTACTCGAAAAACATGCATTTGTGTATTTATATATTCTAACACCTTTCTTGGTTTTGCAAGAAATTACATCGCTTCTTTCTTAGATCAATATATACCACTCCACTACATTTTATGATGATGCATTCATTAGTTTTTATTTCATCCTGGTAATAAACACAGACCGACTGACTGACAGAAGCGATGAATACATAGCCTCCTTGGTGGAGGTAATTAATTACCTTGACATCTACAGATGGTTTCAACATGGCCGGCATGGTGTGAGCATCCTTCATCACAGAATTGAAGTGATACATCAGAGAACTCTTGAAGTTTGAAGTTGTCTGGCAAAATACTTTAACCCCATGCTGGGTGATGATGGCTACGGCAAATAAGAGGGAAAATATAACAAGTATAATTTTCAATGAAGTTTTGTATACATAGGAACTTTATCACCAACAGAATCGAGTGTGACACTTGAAACCGACATTTATTGCTATATATTGTGGTGTCCCTGTCTTAACTGCTCAGACATTTGACAAAGACATAACATATTAATGAAGAGAATGTTAATACCTGGAAGTGGATTGGAGCTGTCTGCAGCCGTGGTTATCCAGAGTCTGAAGCCAGGATGTAGTGTTTGGGGATTGCTTTCATGCATCTGCTCAATATGTGCACCTAATGCACTCTAGAATATGAAGATGTATAACGCATGGAGATGTCGACAATAATCATGATGATAATAATAATAATAATAATATCTACAGTACCATAATAATAATCATCATATTATAATTATAATAAATGCTACTATTTGGCTGAAATAATTCATGTATACATTCTACCAATGTACCTACTTAGAGTCTCATAGAATAAATTGTCTGGTTCAAGGACAAAAGCAATATGACACTTATTAATCTTGAACTCACGATTACAGTATTTGGCTGGAAAGCCCACAGACTTGGTGTTGCACCACAGGCTTCCACAAGAGCAATGAGACATTATTTGCCAATTCTCGACAATTTTTGCAGGTGACCCAATACCCTTGACATATTTTGCATTATTACACAATATATGAAATATTTTTTATTACTCTACCTTCAAAAGGTCAATGAGTCTATTATTCCAGTGCTCCACTAGATGGCAATTGCTTAAGACCAGCCAGTGACCTTTAACCTGACAGTCATTTAGAAGTTTCTCAGCTTGCAGCAATTGTGAAGGCATACCCATTGAAACAACGTGAATAACCCTGTTATGGAAAGTATGCTTGGCTTCCTGCAGCACCTCACTGACAGGGTCGAATAAACTGTGTCCTAAAAAATATGAATAAAAGTTAAAATTGCTAAAGCTCCCTTCCAGAATTGACCTCTCAAAAAAATATTGGGATTACCAATCCTGGTAAGTGCTTGAAACCAATCCTAACATCCTTATTCTCTTTTCTAAATCCATCAAATTTGATTTGATAAAAACATGTGACATGCCTAAATATGGTCATGATGACATCACATCATGACCATATATAGGCACATCATATAGGCCTACCATGAGCTTAACGTAATTTACACAAATTTCTAAGTGAAAGCCCAACTTTCAATCACAAACTAATAAAATTGAATTCATGA
>NW_022689540.1:0-66012 GCF_011630105.1 Anneissia japonica | reverse complement strand
AAAAACATCCATAAAACAGTACAAAATCGTCTTAAAATATAAAAACTACTTATTAAAATAACTTACATTAAAAATATTTTTAATGTAAATTATTTTAATAAGTAGTTTTTTTAAAAAAATAAGTAATTTACCTGAATTTGCTGAGTCGGGATATGCACCATAAGGTGATGGTAAGATAAAGATGGTTGGCTTGTTACTTGAAGTTTGTGGAAGAACATCACCTATGTGATAACCAGTAGTCTTTGCAATTGTTGAAGCAAGCTGATGCACAGCCAGGCAATGGCATAGCTGTCGGGTCTAAGAAAACCATTGAATACAAAAATACAATACCGTCAGTATCTAGTTAATCTTAAAATTTCTTACACATAATTTGTAGAGATCAGGGGTGGCGTCAGCTGCAGTATTGTGTATCAAGATTGTTTTGTATTATTACAATTTCTTATTCACCTTCTTAGGTCATGCAAATTATGGGGCTATGGATAAAGTTTTATGTGACAAATACCCGAGTGTGTGAGTTCCTCATATAAAGGTGTGGCATCAGCTTGAGTATGGACTTTAATGGCTTATCTTATTGGTCAGTAATTGAATCACTTGTGTAATGTTATTTCTTACAACCATTACATTGTTTTGTATGTACAGTATATACTTTGAACAAGTGAAATAAATATATTGAAATTGAATGTTATGTAGATATACACAGGTAGAAGACATGTGTATACATACCACATCTGGCTTCATCACTTTCCACAACAGAATCTTTTGGAAAGCTGTTAAACTTCTGTCCTCAATTTCTCCTGGCACAATTGAAAGAAGATTGGGTTCGCACTGTCAATAAAAATAATTTTTATATTTATTATAGTATTATAATATAATATCCTACAATGACAATAAAAATAAAATTAGTTGGTAAACATTGAATAAAATGTAGCCTAAAACTAACCAGGGTTATATTTTAATAAATTAAAAAATATTTCATTGTTTAATACTAAAGATTAATTCAGTTTCATATCAACTAAAATTTTGCATGAAGCTTTAAAAATACAGTAAAACTTACAGCAAAGTACTCGTACCACTGTCTGGATTGGTTAGTGAAGGAGCTAGTTAGGCCTTGAAAACATGGCACAAACTTCTCAAGTCGGCTGCAAGAGGTCCATGCCTGGAGAGAAAATGAGGAATGTAGATTTTATTTTACATATAAAATAATTCTATAAACATTTATAACAATGATAATAATAATGATAATAATAATAAAATAATAATGATGATGATTCAATTCAATTGATGATGTTGAAATCAAAACTTCTGACACTAGGTTTATAGAAATATAAAATAAAGGAATATCTGCTGTAGAGATGCTTGAGGTACCCTCCTTGCAAAAAAAAAAAAAAAAAAAGCATGGACACAATGATGACAAATAAGCAAACTTAAGATAAACAAAAACATTATAATTAACAGGGAGTCAACACCACGTCCAAAGACTTGTGCCTAACTACCAAATAAAGCCTTCTATGATGATTAGGTTTGTTCTGTTGGTTCAATTACCGTTTTGGGTATCCATGATGGTTTATTATCTGCCTCTGGCACCTCTGTCACAAAGACAGCTTCTTCATTTAAGAACAAGCTCCATTCAATCTCCGACACTTCATTGCATGATTTCAATTTTGCTACGGAAACCAGGAAGATGAAGATATCCGAGTGCAGTTCGGAGACACCGTGTGAAATATGTTCATGCACCTCGTGTGTGAGGGCGTTCACCAATTCTGTGGCACGTGCCTTTGGGTCTAGAAGAATGCCAGATTCCTTTCTATGGCCTTTGATGACTGACCTGCAGAGGTGGACAAAACTACCAAGTGACTGATAATATAGTGGATTCAGTTGAGACATGGAGTCCACGACTTGATAAAGAAGAGTTGCGTGTTCAGAAACAGCTTTGTAGTCTTTAGTTTTGCTCTTTATCTGATCTAAGTAGAGCAGACTCTCATGGAGACTAGCCTCTGTGCTCTGGATGTTCTGTTGGTACTTCAGTAGTTGATCGAGCATTGTAGACTCCTCAAGTATGCCTACCTCAAGGTTAATGGTGTTCATGAGAATATCCATCTGGGGAGAATAAATATATATTTAGTAATCTGTTCCCTATACTGAGAAACTGTAAATTATTTAGCAATTGTAATGCAATTAAAATGTTTTTTCATTGTTAGACTACATTAAGGCACAGGCAAGCACAGTACTAAACACAGTACATGTTGGTACTGTTTGAAGCAAAAACTACTTTTATTTGAGAGTTTAGAATTTGAAAAATAGCAAGCACTTTACCTCAACTTTTTCCATGAACAATTTTTGATCACGAATGTCGCCCTCTAAAGTCTTAACTTGGTTGTCATATTCTGGACGCTCAAACGAAATGGCAATCTCCAGAATTTGATTAGATAAACCTTCTGGGCTAATGGCTAAGTTTATCACTGAGGTAAGCTCGGTAGGCTGTGGGAAGATGTTAGCTCCTATATACAAATGAATAGTTTAATAGTATATTTAAATAAAATAATAGCTTTTAACTGAAGATTAGAACAAAAAAATTGTCCTTGCTTAATGACAGATATTATTTAAAAAATAAGCATTTTTATTGCTTATTTATTTTCATATGACAAAGAGCATCTTAACCACCACACCAATCAGACTACTGTATATATAAAATTATAAATACAATAAAATAGGATGTATCTGAGGCTTTAGCTAACCTTTGAGATGCAATGGTACTGACGAGCTAAGGTAAAGGTTGAAACTAGGATGGCAGACATACTCCAGAGAACCAATTTTCAGCCTCCTCTTTCCATCTAAGCCCAGCACAAAGTTCCTCTTCATTACATTATCAAAGCGTGGGTCCAGAGGCTTTCGCTCAAGATTCTTGATGAGCATTGTCAAACCGAGTACAACACTTTGAATCAGTTTCATTTCAACAGATGAATCGTCACTAGAGATGATCCATATGTCACCTTGAGGGCGCTCCATATCAGGATCAAGAAGTAGAACACTCGAAGGCTCTGACTGGTCCGTGAAGCTGGTTGTTTCTAAAACCCCATCACTTCCATCATAGTTTGGATGGCGGGGTGTATCACCACCAATACTAGTTTCAAAATTAAATGATACAACACTGAATTAAAACAGAATTTCTAGCTATTCGAAATATCTAAAATCCATTGCAAATATTTAATAATAACTAATAATAACAATAATTGAAAATAATAATGACAATTAAAAAATAAATGTAATAGTAAGTTATATATGGTCCTTCTTAACTTGCTACTTCTTATACATTGTACATCTATATTAGTTTAATGTAGCATGTTAGGACATTCCACATCATTAGCATCTTATTGTGCTTAAGACAAAAAAGAAATCATTTATACAAAATACGAAAAACTTTATTGCAATCTCTCATTCAAAATTGAAGTTTAACAAAAGGGGAAAACATTACAAAACAACATCACAAACCCACTAAACACATAAATAATCTACAATAAGGCATTACAATTAATTAGGCAACTTTTATCTTACTAGGACAGCAGGTTTTGCATGATCACATGCCTCTTACCTCATCCCTGTTGCAGGTGTCTGAGGGTATTCTGTTTCTGTCGTTTCCCCAATGGAGGATTCCAAAAAGCCTGTGGATTGGCCTGTGCTGTACTCTGAGACTTGCTCAAGAGCTTCAAGAGCTTTGGATGTCAGAACTGGTGTCACACTCTCCTCAAATAATGCATCTATGTATGCAGAATTATTAAAAAAAATATTAGGCAAAAAATGGATACTAAGGATGGATACTAAAGATCAGATGGTAGGAGAGAGTGACAACCAAAGAAGTGATGAAAAGAGCAAACATGAAACAATTACTGTAAGTGAAGAAATCAGAATAGATTGTGGAAATGGATGGAGCATATGTTGAGTCAATTAGACAAAATGAATAAACTGCAACATAATACTGACATGGATACTGGAAGTCAAAGAAAATGAGAAAGACCAAAACAACATGGAAACGAATGATAGGAAAGGAGAGAAGTAAGGAAGGGTTGTACATCATGGGAAACCGGAAAAACAGCACCAGATGGCAGAGATACAGCAGATGGAGGAGGCATTCCGGTATAGGCTGAAAGGAAATAAGTTTAATGCATTGCCTACCTTCTTCATCGTTATCTTGTAGCACTTTTTTGCTTGAGTTATTTATCAACTGAACCCAGGTCTCCACTTGCTGGTCGGGATCCAAAAGCAATGGCCAATGCCGCCTTCCCCACTGGCAACAGGTGCGCATGATGAGGAGGTTGTGGAAAGCGTACTTGTCTTGCGGGATTTCCTGATTTTGCCAGCTTCTCTGCTCTTCTTGATCGCTCAAGATTGCTAAGGAATATAATTTGAAATACGATTTTTTTTTTATTATTTAAGAGATTTTTTTAAAAGTAGTACAATTCTGCATCTAATGGACCTTTCTGATCATCGTAATGTCATTCATCATTATTATCATCATCAATAGCTGTCTCTTATACACATCTAGATGTGTATAAGAGACAGGTCACGCACGATTACATAATAGTGCGAACTTGTTTCATTGACTCAAGATGTGTATAAGAGACAGATGTAGACCCTCTCTCTCTCTCTCTCTCTCTCCATCTCTCTCTACAGGAGTATAGATGAGTACGGTATAGGCCTACTAGGAAGCAAAACATATTTTAAGGGAGGAATGGCTAACCAACACCCCCCTCCCCTCTCCCCATCATTAAATTCTCCCAGACGCCAAGGACACTGTCTATACCTCGCAGGTCTGATGATTTCGTACATATGTTATGAATATGATCACAAGTTATTGAGCTGGGCCGGATCCATTAATTTTTAAACGGGGAGGGGGGGAGGGGAACAACAGTTTCAGAATAGATAAGTGAGTAACACATAGCACTGATATGCATTGAAATTTTACAAATTTAATATCAAAATGGGGAGGCACTTTTCCCCGTGTCTCCCATACACCCTATTGGATCCGCCCCTGATTGTGTACGTACAGCCACCTACTGGCCCCATCCTGCTGCGTACAGACATAGACTACAGGTTTCCTTTTAATTAAAGAGCTCTCCAATTAAAGACCACCTCCACTTTTCTTGTCTTTTATCTTTATTATTCTAATTAGAGACCAAAGCTAAAGACCATGAAAACCCAGGTTCCAAAAATTGTCTTTAATTGGAGGGAGACATGTACAGTATAATTAAAAAATATAAATTATAACAGTTACTTGATGATGATGTTTGTATCATTATTGATGCTGGCACCACCATCAAAAGTATTCAAAAAATTAAAACAAGGTTAATTTTTCACTGAATGTGACAACATTTTTGGGTAAGCCATTACAAATACTGTCACACATTGACTCACTCCCATCACTAGCTTTTCTTTTTCTTTTCTTTCTAATCAAATCAAAATAATAAAAAAGAAAATTAATACATCAATAATTTTTTTAAAGCATTACCATCTAGAGAAAAGTTCTCACGGATATGACATGGCTGGAGTATGGTAGCCCGGCTTTGACTGCTTCCATGGCTAAAACTCTCATCTGTACTTTCTCTTGAGAGAAAAGGAGGTAAGGACATGTCGTCCCCAGATATACTTGTAAAGCCATCAGCTGTTTCCCTTCCACTTACCTTGAAAACAAACAATAGCATTGTTGAGGTAAATAGTTCAATATCAAATAAATGTTGACACTAAGTGAATACAAATTACAGTGTAAAAGAATGTTTTTTTAATATTTGAAAATTTAATTTAAAATCTTATTTCATTGTATTTCTATTTCTAGTGTAATAAGCCTGAAAGGGTTTAGGGTCATCCATTAAAAAAAAAAAAATTGATACATTGCAAAAAGTTGACGAAAATATTTTCTATTCAACACTGAAAGATATACAATTTTATTAGTTGCGTACAAAATATTATACAAGTATTAATGATATGCACTTACTGTTGACTCTATATGCTTTCTATCACATACGTTGTTAGCTTGAGTAATCTAGTAGACGAAACAAATAAAATAATAATAATAATAATACTATGCTAATACTGTACATCTTGAAATTCTGTATGTTCCCATGCTAAGCAAAGGCTTTCCTTCATTTGATGGTGAAATCTCCTGTCTTCACTGTAACAACTGTAACAGTAGCAACAGCAACAGTAGCAACAATAAAAACTTTAATGATTAATACAATGATTCTGATAATAATTAAACAAATTATGATGATAATGATAGTAAGTACTGTTAATTATAAGAATATTTTAAGCTCACCTGTTCAGTAACTGATGTTTCTTGGCCAGATTTTTCCTGGGTTGTCTGTTTGGGATGATAACGTCCAGTTTTACATCTCAACAGCCAATCCGTGATCATTTCTTCTCTCGTAAGCTGATCCATTGGACCGTGGTAGCAGACGCATGCCGCTGCAAGTAGTGCATCTCCCGGAGCTGTTGCTAAGTGCTTTTCAGACTGAGCGAGGGCGCTTTTCCATGTTGCATGCTGCATCGACATGTTTATCATTAAATGTGTAGCACTGTTGATCTTTTCCTCTGTACTCTAGTTTAAAAGAAAATCCAAATGAAAGATTTGTTTTTGGAAAACTACATGACAGATACATATACATAAAAAATATTAAGCATGACCATAGTAAAAAATATTTGTAATTGCAAATATACCTTCATGGACACTTCAATATCATTAACGCTTTTCACACTGTCCTGATAAATCTGTATCTGTTCCTCAAGAATGACCTTTACCTCCTGACATTTAACCCTTTTCAGCCCAAGGTGAGCTTTTGCCTGAAATTAGAAGTGTAAATGCTACAATGTGACCATTTAGTTCAATTGTTTGAAGAATGACTACATTAAATGTAAACACAATTTATTAAAGTAATATTAAGTATAAGTTAAGCTCCTATCATGTACGCAAGTGTTCTGGGAAATAATATAATGTGTTACATTACAAGACTTGATACAGGTAAATAAATAATTTGAATAATAAATATAATAAGGTTGCATCTTAAATGTACAAACCTGATCAAGCTTAGCCTCTGCTATCTGAACTTGTTTCAACTTAGGATGTAAGGCACGGTGAAGGCAGGCATATGCATAAACAGCATGTACCCACTTACACAGGGACTCAGCAGCCTTACTAACCACTGCCACAACTTCAGGCCTAAAAGACGTGTCCTGAATAAACATGATGTTCAATTTATAGAACACATCATCTGGCATTCTATCTTTCTCATAGAATTCAAGATCTTCAAAGAAGTTGTCACGGTTTATCAGAAGCTTGCCACTTGCCCAACTATAATACGTAAATTACATCATAATATTTAATTAATAATTCATTAATGTATTTTTTTTCCTGTATTCCATTTTCAGGTACTGACAATTTTGGATGAGAACAAAGTTTTAATGCGTTTATATTTTAGTTTTTGTGCACATACTACAGTATGTGTATTGAAGCAAATAACTCAAAATACTTTAGAAAAAAATATTTTAAATATGAATAAAAATGGTAGAAACAGACGTGACATTTATAGTTATGACTAAAACTATCTTTGTTACGACAGCTATGTGTTTGTGGATCATTTTAACTAATGAATTACATTATGTTACACTGAAAATTAAAACTTACTCATAAGGCTCCTGGAAGAGTAGACAAAGGGCGCTAACAACATTGACGACAGCCACTGGAGGAGCTCTGTAGGATCGAATCTCGTCAAGATCATGTGAGTTGAGGCTCTTTAAAGCCTTCAGGGCCGCTTCATATATTGGGTTAACCTAATGAAAACAATACAACAAAGTTTTCATAAAATACTACCCTTCCCAATACATTGATTTATTAATGATATTTAATCAAAAACTCAATTAAACATTCTAATGCTCTTTTATAACAAAGTAAGCAAATTATATATTCAATTATGTTTTTCAGGATCTTATCTTTTAGCCCCACAATATATGTTTAAGTGTTAATAGATGATAGGCAGGCAATGGTGAGGTGAACATTTCTTTCAATTAACAATCAATCAATTAATCGATCATTGAATCAATCGATAACTCAATCAATCTAAAATTTAATCAATGGGATAGAAATCAATATTTTTAAATCGCACACCACCTTGTATACTTAAATTGATATTAATACCTTATCCAGTTCATCTTGTGCCTCTTTTTTCATTTGTTCAAGAGGTCCTTCCATCTTCAGGATGGCAATCTCATCAAGTCTGCATTGCTCCTTGGCCTATGAAAGGAGTTAGTTAAAACAAAATAAAATCAATGTCCAAACAAAAATTTATTCAATGAATAATGCTGATACTGTTGCTATATCTACTAGTAAGCACATCTCTCATTATTAGGTACTCTGATACTACAATTTAAATATTGCTACCATTATTTCTGTTGCTACTGCTACCATCACTATTGCTGCTATGGCTTCTAATACCCCTACTCTTGCTGTTACTACCACAACTGTGGTTCCTACTACCACTAGTAGCAGTCACTGCGGTTTTGTACTACCACTACTGTTGTTTCTACCACTACTGTCACTGTAACTGCCACAACCTCCACTACTACTACTATTGAAATAATTCTTACATCAGCATATTCATTCTTGAGCTTGTCAACTTCCGTTAGTCGTTGTTGAGAGACTAGCATGGCATCAGCATGGAGAGGCTGCAGTCTTTGGAGTTCAATATTCAAGCTACTGATGCTCTCATACGCCTCATTTATACTTCCTAATGCTTTCTTGTATTTGATAATGGCATTCTGTTGATATAATAATTCATAGAGTAAGGTTAGGTAGACAACTTAAGTTTCTGGTTGTGAAGCTTAAAGACTTTTGTAAAGACAGTTGCTGAAAACGATGACAATGTTAATGGATGTTTTGCTAATGAAGATAGGATTGGTGATGATAACAGTGGATAAAATGATAATCATGAAAATACAAGATATCATTAAAGACAGTAATGATGATATGACTTGATAAAAACAAACAAATTATAATAAAAGAACCTTGAAATAAATAGCAATACAAAAAATTGTAGGCTTCATCAATTTATTATTTAGGAGAGCATACATAACCAACAGAGAAAAAAACCCTTTACTCACAGTATATTTTTTACCAAGCCTTGCTGAAATTGTTTTGAAGAGGTCAATGAACTCTATGAAGGTAAGAGGTGAATAGAATCTGTTGCTTTTGTGAAAGTGTCTATCGATTGCGTTGATAGAAGTCCTATGAATACAGGCCATGGCATGACTTATGCAGTTCATCTCAGCTTGGACATTCTTACAGCTCCATGGCACCATGTACGCCTAGCATTTATGGGTAAAATTATAGATGACAAATTGTACCAAACAAATACATTTTTTTAACCATAAATAACTTCATTCTCCAACCCAATGATCACATTTTTATGCAAGGAATTATGTAAATAAAATAATAAAATACAGTACATAAATATAAGAAACAACAGAACAAATCAGTACTAGATTTGAACTCGTCACTGTGGACGAGTTAGGTGATCAGCCGCACTTTGACCCACAAGGAAGTGTGCGCGGTGCGGATTGAACAATATTTAAATGCTGATAATGGCAAAATACGCTAATTTAGTTTGTCAAAAAAGAATTTGGAGCATTTTAAAAGATTTACTCATGCGTATGCGCACGTCATGACCCACATGCGCATCTTAATGTCACTGTTGTCTCCTGATATGAGATATATATATCAACTTTCATTGACAAACGCCTGTTGGTGAGTATTCATTCATAGTATTTATCATATATAAAAATTCAGTTTTTTGATTTCAGATGGCAATATGGTGACATCACAATGTCCAATCAGCTATTATGATATATTAAATCATATCTACAACTCATGTGCTTTTAGAATATGTAATAAAAAATGGGGGTCACTTTTCATCCTAAGGAGCTATAACTGATTGAAAAATGGCATGATATTAAGCACATTTTAATTTTGACGCATGTGTACGTGCGCGTTGTGACGTGCGCACAGGAAATTAAGGTACATAACATTTAACCATGACCTGAAGTTTATGCCCATTAAATATTATTCAGAAATCACGACTAGTTAAGGTGATTATGGGGTAATTAAATGTTTGAGGAAAGAAAGTTGAGGGGGTCATCAAAAACCTTTATTTTTACCATGATGACGTCATCAAAATGTAAAAAGAAGTCAAATAACGAAAGAGAATCCCCTCAGCTATAACATACTCAAAGTTGGAAGATCGACCAAGAATAAGCGAGATACGTTCAAATGCGCATTTTTAAAAATGACGGCATCCCTAAAATTCAGTTTGGTGAATTCAGATGGCAAAATGATGACGTCACAATGTCCGATCAGCCATTATGATCTATAAAATCATATTTACAACTCATGTGCTTTCAGAATATGTAATAAAAATTGGGGTCACCTTTCATCCTAAGGAGTTATAACTGATTAAAAATAGGCCTGATTTTTAGCATATTTTCACTGTATATCGGCACAAATCCGCGCAAAGGTCATTATGTTTGATGCACACGTGCGACATTGCTATTGGTCATAAGATGACCAAAAACAATTGAAATTTGTGAAAACAATTTCAGTAACCCAAAATATGTAAAAAAAACGTCATTTCTAGCAAATTGTGCGCGCGCAGTGAAAAAATTACAAAAAAAAATTGAAATGCTCAAAATGGCATGAAACGTGCTCTAATTTAGTCAAAAAGTGATTTCGAGCATTTTAAAATTTTGAAGCACGTGTACGTGCGCGTTATGACGCGCACACTTAAAATTAGGGTACATTGTATTCAATATTAAACGGAAGTTAATGCTCACTTAATACGATTTTGAAATGTCAATTGGTTAGGCTGATATGGTCGATGTAAAATCGCAAAATTGCGCGTAGATGACGTCACGCATGACTGAGCGTGTTGAAAACCTTACCGTAACTATTCCAGGCAAAGTCAAAATGTTTAATGAAGCGACCTTGTGCGTAGCTCTCGGCAAATTTGAGATATCGTGCGAACAAATAATTGCCAGAAAGTAGAATAAAAAAAAAGATCTCTGACAATAACAAGAGGTGATCCACAAATGCTGCGGATCACCAAAAATATATATCATAGGGTGTTATTGTCAATATAGATTAAGTAATGCACTACCTTTCTAGATTTCATACTCAAGGTCTTCCTGTTCAGACACTGACTGGCAATACTTATCAAAGACTCATGGCTCCAAGGCTTGTAAATATCAACACAACAACTGGAGTGGAGGAGGCTAGGGTGGTGACAGAAGCATTCATGAAGGGAACTTATATCACCACCTTAAACAAAATGGAAAAAAGTACAAATAGAATGATCATATGAATGGCCAAACATTTATAACTACTTCTGATTTGAGAGTTGATGATCACAGATAAAGTTTCTTGCCTTAATGACCTAAACAATGTGACAATTCAATATCAAAATTAAAAATAGATTGTTAATTTCGTGACTAACCTGGACAATGAAGACTGACCACCACATGAAGGTTTACAAGGACACGTCTGAAGAACCGCTCCTGTGCCATCTCCACCCTTTGGCTTCTATGCCCACTAGGCTTGGATCCAGGCAGCATCTGTAAAGCTATCTGGTCAAGGTCCTCTTTACTGTACAATCCAGGACAGGTTCCTAGAAATGTAAAAAAAAAGAACATAAATACTTATTGACTGATTGATTCTCATCCTCATCTACACTATCATTATAAATCAAACCAAATCTAATAAATTCTTACCTTCTTTCATGAGGGCTGTAAGATCATACAATGACTGGTCTGATGGTTCACAGCTGACAAGCAATACAGCAGGCTTCCCTGCCAATCCAGCCACTCTGCTTGCTCTCCTCATGGCTTCACGAATTCTTATTGAGCGGTCTTTGGTGACTGAGCTAGGCTTAGGCTCAAACATCTTGAACTTTGCAGCTGATGCAGCAAGCCGTGTCAAACTGGATCGTCCAGTGCCTCGAGTCTGTCCAATCAACAAAGCATTTCCCCCTTGGGTGCCCTGAAATGAAGATATGCTGGTATTATATTCTTTACGTTCTACATGGCAATATATAATTATTATAAATCTTTACAGCTTATATGTTCACAAGAAAACCAAAGAAACAGCTGATACACTCACCAATACTCTTGTCAGTTTGGCAAAATGCCTTAAGGCCTCCTCAAAGAACACCAGGTCCATTTGTTGATCAGCGCCTTCATTGTAGAGATTTAGACATTTCTGCAATCCTGTGTGTATTTGATTAGTGTTCACTTCTCCATAACCTGCAGCTGAAATGAAAAAAAGAAATCACAAATAATGATCACTCTAATGTAACTTTACAAAATTGCAATCTTCTAAATCTTGAACAGCGTAATCGATCATCAAATCAAGAATACAAAATCGAAAATACAAGAGTAATTATTTGGTGTCTATTAGAAATGGTGCTCTGAAGATCTTGTCAAATCACTTCAATATGACATTATTCAAGAAAAAATCTTGACAAAAATTTATAAAGAAATTGAAGAACTCATTTCTGATACCTTTATCTGAATCTCTTAAGTCTGTGCTTATAAACTTGGTAAACAAAATATCTGACAATTTTTCCTCTGATGAACAAATCTGAAAATGTATAATACAAAATAATTTATTATCTTTTTCATCAAGCTTACCAATTACAGTAAATATAAACTTTCAAATTTTAGGCAAAACAAGATTTGGTATAGCAGTTTTTTTTGTATTCCATGGTAATAAACCTGATCAAATTCATTAAAAGCTCTGTCGACACTATCACATTTTAAATGACAAGTTTGTGTGATGTGTCATGGTCATGATGATGTCATATTACACCAGCATACAGTATGGACATGTGACAATTATTGTCACATAAAGTTTGACAGTGTGGACAGAACTTAAGATAATCACAAAGAAATTTGATTGACAGATAAACCGACTAATCAGCGAGCGTCATTTAGTCACGTGATAAAAAACTTTTTCTTTGACATGTTAATTTCCTTAGACAGCTGGTTTAAACGCGAAACATAGGTGAGCCTAGGTCTAGATGCTCTTTATCTGAATCTCTTAAGTCTGTGCTTATAAACTTGGTAAACAAAATATCTGACAATTTTTCCTCTGATGAACAAATCTGAAAATGTATAATACAAAATAATTTATTATCTTTTTCATCAAGCTTACCAATTACAGTAAATATAAACTTTCAAATTTTAGGCAAAACAAGATTTGGTATAGCAGTTTTTTTTGTATTCCATGGTAATAAACCTGATCAAATTCATTAAAAGCTCTGTCGACACTATCACATTTTAAATGACAAGTTTGTGTGATGTGTCATGGTCATGATGATGTCATATTACACCAGCATACAGTATGGACATGTGACAATTATTTGTCACATAAAGTTTGACAGTGTGGACAGAGCTTAAGATAATCACAAAGAAATTTGATTGAAAGATAAACCGACTAATCAGCGAGCGTCATTTAGTCACGTGATCAAAAACTTTTTCTTTGACATGTTAATTAGACAGCTGGTTTGAACGCGAAACATAGGTGAGCCTAGGCCTAGATGCTTGGTTATAGATACCCAGATTTACACGAGCAGTGCGCATTTATCAGTGACTTGGCCTTTGCCGACAACAAGGTTGACTGAATGCGGCTTTTCCCTCTTCCTTTGGGAGTGAAATACAGAGGCTTTTACAACAATTTCCCCGCCATGTTCCATAAAATAGATTAACACTATGAATATATGATTCATTTGCATACCGCCTACCCTGAATTCTCTTTCTTACAGAAGGTTGATATCAAAGAAAATCTTCGCCAACTCGGTAAGTCTAGCCGCCATTGTGACTTTGTGGGCGGGGCTTCGCATCCTTGTCGACATGCCAATTCTTGCCACTGGAACCATGCTTATAAGCATTAAAAAACCCATCAAATATAAGCATTTTTTTTTTTTGCAGAATCTGATTTTACATACCTCATCCATAGAAATAAGTGGTCCTTTATACTGCTCAAATGTAAACGTGTCCCCAATAAGGCCTGGTTTAAAAGTCACACCTCTTTTCTTCTCTTTCGACAACCCCCTAGCTGGCGACTTCTGTAAACTTTTACGAATGGGAGTATGAGGCACTGAGCCATTCACCCCTATGGCTGATGGGGGTGGGGCACTTTCAGATGGAATGCCTTTGGCTACATCTGGTTGAGAGGTCTCATTTGTTTCTGATATGGGAGCAAATAATAGTAATTTTAATGATTTGCTCTGTTATTCATTTTTACTTGACTAATGACTTTATTATAGTGAAATGAAATTTACTGAAATTTTAAAAATGTGAAGTACAATTATTAAGATTTATAATCAAGAAAAGATAATTTTCAACTAACATTATTACTTTCACATACCAGGGAGAATGTCAGACACTGTAACAGCTGTATTCTTGCTGTCAGACATTCCAACTTCTGTGCATCTTCCCTCTGACAATTGTGAATCATAGTGTATTGCAGAAGATGATATTTGGCTTGTTGTTGGCATATCTGGTTCATGTGAATGTTCTTTAACTGGTGTGTCTCTACTATCGACCATCTGGGAAGTTACAGAGGTACCAGTATCATCTTGCTCCAATGGTGTTGCAGAGGAGAGTGTAGTGCCTGGAGACATGCTTGCTGAAATACATGCAGAAAAGAAAAATGGACTGTTTTTTTATGGTGGACCATGAATTTCAAATAGGAAAAATACAGTTGTGGGTGAAGAGATCACATTCAAAACTTTGGATAAGGTTTTTTAATGCTATATCTATTTACAGAGGATTTTGTATTTTTGGGAACAGTTATTGACTCTCTGGAGACAACAGATTTACCTTTTGTCAATACACTTAAAATCACATGTAAGAAAAGATATCAACTTGTGACAACAATTTCAATGAGTTATTTACTATTATTGGAACATTATCATCTTATGGGAAACCATTGCTTCTCTACAACCATTCCTCTAGTGGTGTCAACATTGGTAAATTGTCTGTAAAAGTTGATAATTTTAGTTATGTTAACAAATGAACAGTTTCGTTTACATTCATCAGATGTGATTTGATCAGTAGCATCTGAAATTGAGGATGCAGTCCGAGTTGTTCCCGTCCCTGGAGTACTTGTGGATTTACTCAGTACATTGTCCTCATCATCATCCTCTTCAGGTTCCTATAATAAAAAAGGAAAAAAAATTGTTATTCTTCTTTGTTTTCCTGCCTTCTATCTTACCAATAGCACATCATCATATAAACATATTTCGTTAAGCTGGTTTTCCACCAGGCGAATTTATTCACGCGAATCCAAAGCGTCGGCTTATGCACATGCGCAATTCACATTCCTATCGGAGTTTTGCGCAACCAATCAGAGCTCAGGAAGCAAGCCAAAGCTTCGATTCGCACGAATAAATTCGCCTAGTGGAAAACCAGCTTTACAGAATTTTTTGATTTTTTACCAAAACAATAATGACTGACTTTAACTCTAAGAGTTTTGGTGTTCATTCCATAAACATCATCTTCAGAATATACAATCCTATCATTTAGTGACTGCCAACTATGTGGTGAGCAATTTGCTTTATTGATAAATTTGCCATTCTAGTAAAAAAAAAATTGTAATTGGAAGATCTTGTCCTCTTTAAAAACAAAATCTAACAGATACAAATTGATACAATGATTGCACTTCAACCTGCCAAAATCACATGTGAGAGTTAATGGACCTGAGCAATTAATAACCCAAATCCGATTCTCAACAGGTTTTGAACTTGGGTCTACACACTGCAAGCACTCAGCTTTTATAACCCCTGCTGAAACATCACATAAACAAATGTTTCTATAGCAATTGGATATAAGCAGTTTAGGAAAGTTAGAAAAAGAATAAAGCAAGGGAAAACACCTTAAAACTTTTAAAAGGGAAGTAGATAATAGCATACAACATTGTTATATTTGGCAACACTGATGTGGAATTAAATAGATAATATACGCAGGAATGAATCAATGTAAAAGTTAAGGAATGCAACATGATAGTGTTCAAACCACTAAGATTACAAATCAAGAGTACATTAATTACCATATGAACTGCAGATAAACTATTGATGTTTGGGTAACAAATTATACAGATGTTTCAAAACAATAGAAACATTTTTAATGCAAGAGTAGGCAAATCATAGACATAAATGGAATAAAGGAATCAACACATCAAAGCTATGGCAACAACAAACGTAAAGAAGAGTTATTTTGCTCTAATAAGTCTTTCTACTGCCATTGAAATACTTTATTGTGATGGAAAAATGGAATTAAACCCTAAAATCCCCTTCAACTGAAATATTTGCCAATGATGAAGTAGCACTACTAAAAAAAAAAATATCACTACTTAAAACAATTCAGTTTATAAAATCTTCTTTACGTTTCTTGTCTTACATAGTACTGTACTTAATATGACAAGTAAGGAAAGGTGGAGAACAAGATATTACAGTCAAAAGCATAATTATAGCTACAGCTTTGGATATCACACAGTTAAACAACAAAATAAACACACTATATATTAAACATCAAATATGATATCAAAAATATACCAATTGTCGATAATTTTATTGTTCATTCACTTACAACAGACTTACACACCGAATCAGGTGATTGGCCTATCACAACAGATCCCTCAGAAAGAGTTGGTGACAAAATATCTGCTAACTAAAGGTAACACAGTGCAAACTATTTCACAGTCTGAAGACATCATATAAAAAATAGTGCAAAGTGTATGGTGTAGGTAATCGCATAATGCGAATAGGAATAATAAATCCAGTTGGATATTAATTTAATTTTCTTAATATGTACTGAAAATACTAATAAATAAATTTAGTTTTACATAAATTACACAAATCAATTGTGATGTTGGTAGTCTCAGTAAAACACATGGATAGCATTCCCTCTCATCCTACTCTCTTCATGATTAGCTGGAACTCTAAGGAATGAGGATTATTGTTTGGAACTTGGTTTGCCCATAATGGACTAGGACAAACTGTTTTTTTATGGGTCTTCCAGATTATGGGAAGAAGTGTAGATGTAAATCAGTGTGTGCAGACAATGTGTAGATGTGAATTAGTTATGTACAGATCATAAAATATACATAATATAAGTTTGCTTACTTGAACATCTTCACTTATGTTACCCGAAGTTGTGTCAGTCTCACCGGTGCAGAAATGTTTCTCAACTACTTGTTGCAAAGATTGCGTGTACCAATCAAAGGCTGTAAACCAAAAAGAGGAGTTATTCGAGCATTGATGATGATATATATTCTTATCAGAAGGTGATTTTCATCTTTAATAATAATGCTATTTTTACTTAATGCTAGCCACACTACTAAGGCCTCTAGGAATTTGCACTTGGCTCATGTGCTTAAATATATGATCCAAATCAAAGCAATATCAAATTATAATCAAAGCATAATCAAATCAAAAGTATTCATAATAAAATCAAAATTATATAAAAATCAAATAAAAATTAATTATAATAAATTCAACATTAAATAAAAATCAAATCGAAATCAATTATAACCAAATAAAAATTAATCATCATCAAATCAAAATTTAATCAAATCAAAACTATTATTATAATCAAAACATCAAATTTAATCAATGCTCACCTTCTTCTGTTACAAGCCTATCGCTGAAGGTCCTAGTAGTCTCATGACACCATAGTCTGATGACCATCTTCATCATGGGAGGGGCTGATAGGATTTCACCTCTTGACCTTCGCCTTCCATAATTACCTTTGAATATATAAATAGAAGGGTTATGGTATCTGCATGGTAAAGGGTCTTCTATAGGTCTTTAATATTAATATATATTTACTCCATACTCTACAATTATACATGTTTTGAGCTATTACCTCCTTTGGTACCAGCAACTGTTCTGCGATGACCATGCCTAGGCCTTCCCCTAGCTCTGGGAGAGAGCAAGAACATGCCCTGCACCACCCTACTGATGTCATGTAATGAAAAGGTGTAGTGAGGATTTAAAGGGCTTAGCGAAAAATGCTTCCTTATTGACTTGAACAGGTCTTGTGAAGCCAGCAGAATTGCCTATAAATAAATAGTAAAATTGTTAGTATTAATATCATTATCATCATTATCTGTACCATCCTTTACAACAATAGTCATTGTCGCCTCTGTTGTCATCATCCACTGCCATCACCAACATCAACACTACCCATTTGAAACATATGGTTAAGATATATAATATATATATATATAAGGTAAGTTTCAAAGGAAACTTAGGCATTTATCGGTTTATCCAGGTAAGTATTCAATAGACTAGATAATTATACTATTAATTCTGTTAATTGTAGTTTAGTTACTGGAAATAAAATGACAACACAAATACTAAAAATCTAACCTGGGCCAATTCATGATGTCTGTTCAACGAATATGCTGGAAATTCCTCCAACCACGCCTGCATGGTAGAGCAGTGTAGCTTACTGTATGATTCATGCGACAATGCAAAGAAGTTCAAGACAGTGAACAGCCGTGTTATACGAGGCGAAAGTACTTTGGTACATAAACCACTACCCACACCTGCCGACCCAGGTGCATTACATGCTGCGATAAAATTCGCTCTTTCCATAGCTTGGAAGAAATTACGTGAACGATGGTAGACACCTTGGCAGTTGATGAACTGACGGACTAGTTCAATACATGGCTGTGATCCTAAATATTTGTTAAGAATATTAGAGATATTAGTCAATGATGATTGGACTGTAATGATGGAAATAAATAATAATAAAAAAAGCTTTTAGCACAGCTATCAAACCCGGCCAGCATTGGAATAACACTCGCATGAGAATTAGGCGGGATAAGTGACAGTGTATCCATTATATGTCAGTTCTGGCACTGCACTGTAGCTGTCGTGAGTACCAGGAACCCAGCCAAAATTTCCAATTTCAAATTATTTGGAATTGGACGATAAATGAAAAATGTAATCTTTACTCCTTTTAATCCAAAAAGGTGGTGATGACCTTATTTTCTATATTGATAGTCCTATTTTCAACATGTTTCTCAGTTATGTGCTATATACAAGGAGGTCAGTAATTTTAACTACAGAAATTGTAAATGTCCATCATTTCTATTAGGTGGTTGAATTTAATTATAGTATAAATTTAATGCTTGCGGTATACAAAGTAGGTAGTTCTGAAAAAAACTGTTGTTTGTGGAGAATGTCTCAAAATTTCAATAGAGTTGCTTCATTTCATTTCATTTCATTTCATTTATTTGTCTCAAGCAATTAAGATGTACATAAACAGACACGGCAAAGAACAATCACAAAAGCACAAAAAAAAAAAAAACAAGAGACAAGACACTCCAAAAGTAAAATCAATCACTGTCGAGTGGAGGCCCTTCACGAAAAAAAAACACAAATACTTACAATATAAAATTCTTCAAAAAGATAAAAAATCGAAAGATAAATATTGAAATATAGAAAAATGTGTAAATATCAATAAATGAGCAAATTTAATTTAAAAGGTTTTTTGAGATATAAAAATATTCAATCGTCTTCCGGAGAATAATATCTTAATTTATAGTGTGTTTAACAAAATATACATAATTATTCTTACCAGTTGGTTTATTATCAGGGCAGCAATTCAAGTCATCTATAAAGATGATATTGCTCTGTTTGTTGGATTTGCCAGTATTTTTTGATGAATTCACTTGGTTTCTGGTTCGCAGTTTACTCAACATAAACTCTTCAACTTGTTCACAGGTCAACTGCTGTGAGAAGGTCGCCTTCACAAAGTAGTGTCTTGGCTGAACCAAGTTCTGTTTTACAAGGAAATGTCATAATTAATCAACTGCCTAAAATCATGATATATCAATGTAATAATTATTTTTCTATTCACACAAGAACTGAGTATTTAGCTAAGTGGTAAAGTTTGTTCCTTTTATCCTGTAGATCAATCGCATATCTAGCAGTCTTGAAATGGGGAGGGGGGCTGATAGTGAAGTGGGGGCCTCAATGATTATGTGAGGGGAACTAGCTCGCAATATAAAGTGATATGAGGTGATGTTTATCCACATTACTTTTTGCTTTGAACATTTTCAAAGGGTGTGTGGGTGACTGGGGAACCTTTTTAGGGGGACGCACATCACCGCGCACCCCTTTAGATACGCCACCGCTGAAGATCCTATTCCAAGACTTAGCTATTGCATCAATATTATAATTTGGGTCTGATCAATTAGTCCCTTGAATAAATTTGGCAGATGATCGGTCAGTGGTTATTATTTATTGCTGGAAAATTGGGTTTAACCTAGTCCAACCCAGCAGAAAAAAAATCAGATGTGCGATAAAAGCTTATTTAACCAGATATCCAGGAAATATACCTGCATGAGTGAGGTCTTGCCACAGCCTGGTTCTCCTGTTAAGAGTATGTGATAATTGGATGACACCAGTAAATCAATCAAATTGAAATACCTGTTGATCTATAATTAAGAAAAAAAAAACACCATTAAATTATTTATTTTAATAATAATTAATGATATAAATAGAATTTTAAATAAAAACAATTATAAATAGATCTACCTCTGGAATGATGGTGTAATTAGATGGAAGTGTTTTAATCTTTTCACCAAGCTGGTCAACGGCAGAAACTAGAACAGCCTGATTTGGATCAATATACCAACAGAACACACTCCCACTGCTAGGCACTTGAATGTCATGTGTAGTCTTGCTTATAAGGTTTTTGAAAAAGACGTCAAATTTTTCAGCATATCTGTGAATGGAGATTCAATAGGTGTTGTTACTGAAGAATGAATCACATGTTCTTTGCCCAAAAATCGGGAAAAACTTCAAAAATGAAATAAAAGCATTGAATCATTCATTAAAAAATTCAGTATTTATGAACTACAGTACTATGGATCAGCCAACACGATTCCATGAAAACTGCAACTTGGCGATACAGTATATGCGTGACACATTGTTTTACGTGAACCACACGGTCTGCCATCAACAAGCAACAGACTTCCCATGTCAAGCATTGACAAGGAGCAAAGATGGATTCTTTGGCCAGCTGTCAGCCAACTCACCTGTCATGCAGATGGCCTCCGAATCCCCAGATGAATGCAAATACAAACAACGTAGATATCTGTCTTACTTGAGTTGGTTTCACAACTGTTACGTCAGAAGATGTGCCACTTGTGGGGGTGGGAGGTTTACCCTCTGCAAATAGATAGATCATGTAATTGTAACTTTTTGATGGAGCAATTATACCTCCATCAGTGATACGAAGGGTTTTAGAACCAGACATTATTTGTTGAAGTTTTTATGCCATTAAAAACAAATTTACATATATAAACATATAACAAATAACATAAAAAAAAACTCAACTAAAGGTTCAAAAATGATTACACAATACATAATTAATGCCATGATGTGAATTAATCAAGGAAACACGATTGGATTAACATTTAAAAGACTTTTTAATGCTTTAAAAAACTTCAAAAATTAAATATCTTTAAAAATTATTTTGGGGTTAGACCATTCTGATTCTATCTATATTTAACAACTAAAATATAAATTATGTTGCAAAGTCTGCAATTTATCCCTTTCACATAAAAATTACCAGATGAACCAGATCTTGGCGTGGGTACATCTTCCTCATTTAGAATAAACCTGTCACATAGAGCAGACATGATACGGATGAAGGAGGTCACTTCCTGCACTCCCCTTCCAATCTGGTTATTGCGTTTGATCTCACTTGTAAGGCTGGCCATCAAAGCCGGTGTACATTGCTCGGTGACAAAGTCAATCGTCAAGGAAAATAAATCAGCAACATGTGTCTTGAGCAGTTGGAGACTGAAATGCAACATGAGAAAACCATTCATTTTACTCAATAAAAAGTAGATGCTAAATGTAATGAATATATACATGGTGGTTAAGCTACTTGTCTTTAAATGTCAGTCATTGGTTCTAATCCTATAAATTGTAGAATTTCATCAATAAACATAATACAACTTCTCTACCTAAGCCCAGGCATTCACTATCATATTTTTAAACAGTTAGTACAATATCTATAGCCACATATGTATGTATGTTTGCCAAGTTGTGTGGTAAATACAGCCTTAAAATCAGTGCTGGTTTGAGCTAATCCTCGGCCCGGGTATGTTTGGTAGAACCAAGTCTTCTCAGATTAGGACTTAAAATGGAGGTCTAGTGTACACATCTGAGTCGAGGAGGCTTTAAAGAACTCATGGCATCTTTCGGAAGAGTAGGGGGTTACTCCGATGCTATCCATGGTTCATTTCAGCCCGTCATTGCGAAATGATGTGTACATAAGGCTCCTATAATCATCTCTTTACGGCTGCTAGGTAGTCTCAAACCACGCCCATACGCAAATTCGGCAAAATGACGCTGCAAGTTATGGGTTATTCTCTTCCTTTGATTTTAAACTTTATGAGATATATTCAATGATGACAACGGTTATTTTGAAAGAATACATACCAATCATTAGACAATTCCCATTGTGATTTAGCTATACCAAGCCATGATTCAATGATTGACCGCCACTGGACAACATCCATCCCAAAATGCACCACAGAACACCGCGTGACGGTGGCGGGAGAGGCTGTTGAAATGTCCGTGGTTTCAAAGATGATGGATGTAGAGTCTGAAGAGTGGAATAAGAGAACATACAAAAATACATAAGTCCAGTAAAATTATTCAGTATGTAGGTTATGTTCCAGAGATTTTAAACAGAAAAAAAGAAATACCTTGATAAAATAAAATGAAAAAATGCAGTCAAATGTTAAAGCCTTTAATAAATGATCCAGAATCACATATTTTGAATTCTTACCACTCCTGTTGATGGAAACTCCATGACCTAAATTGATTGTTCCACTCTTTCTGAGTATTGCATTGAGATTGTCTGACCACATTGGATCAATAGACCCGTCCATTACAACCCACGAGTTGATGATGCTTGGTGGGTTGAGCATCCCTTTTAATTTCTTCTGTTCTTTGTTTTCTTTCGAAGTCAATACCTTGGCTCTTTCGCAAGTAATTGATCTATCTCGCAATAATTTTGTAAATACTCCATCTTTCCAACATTGCACCTCAACATCATAGGTTCCGAACATCTGGAAGATAATTCAGGCAGATTTTTATAAATTGAAGTGATATGCAAAACACGTAATTAATGCTATGAGCTATTAAATGTAAACGGAGATTTAATAACTAATTCATTAAAAAAACACCTGGTAGACGTAAGGTAAATTCAAAAACTGAAGCTCTGAGCTCACTGACTGAAGTGCCCATTTTTCCTTCCTTGTCAACTGGGCCAAACACTGCAATGCAGATATTTGCCAATTCTCTCAAAAAACACTTGCTAATACCTAAAAACCCGTACTCCTGGGTAGAGGGAAACAAAGTAGAGAATGTGTCTATATTTTATTTGAGTCTATTAAGACTGACTGGTAGTCAAGTGTTTTACCTGTTCTGTTGACAGAACTGAGGGATACAAAACATCCACGTTCACTGGATTATAGCAAACACGACCTGCTTGACTTGATAATACTTCCCCCTTGCGGAGGATTCGATCCATTGTAGATGATCGTTGTAACTCTGGAGAAATTTTACCCTGTAACAAAAAACACAATTTGTTGTAATGTTAAAAATTTTCCGTCTAATTCATCTGAAAATAACATACAAACCATGTTTTTAAATTTAATTTTTAATATAATTCTCATCCAACAGTGAATAAAGGATGGAAGCAAACTAATCTTTACTTTTGTGTAACTTTTTATTTTGTCTATGATGATGATTTACAGACACTTAAATAGAAAGCTAAAAAAACCAAAAAAAAAAAACAAAAAAACTCAATTTAATTGAAATATATTATTAAAAATGTATTGTAGTCAAAAACAAACAAATTTGAATCTGAATTTGAATATACTGACAGAGGACCCCATTGGGGTATATAACTAAAATAATATATAACCTTGTTATACATAGATAAATTGATTGATTGATTGACTGATTATAACACACATTCAGCAGCCCACCTATGATTACTCTTACCTCATTTCTCTTATCACCGCTGTTTGCTCCTTGTGTATTTGAAGCGAAGTCAGTATGAAGCTTGTTTAAAGCTCTTGCTAGCGTCTGATAACACACTGTTTTGCCTGAACCAGCCGGGCCTAGCAAAATAGTACCAATGGAAGATTCCAGATTCTTATGCAACTCTAAAACCTGTTAAAAAACATTTAAACCATTAATTTTCAGTATTCTGTTGTACATTTTTTTAACAATGTAGGGGTATATGTTGCATAACAGTAAAGGTTAATACTTTCAATCATTCTTTTTTTCTACATTTTCTTATTAAAACAGTATACAAAGCATAAAATATAATATTGAAAAATAAAAACCTGGAAAATTTTTCCCACCTTTGATACATGTTGGGGAGTTGCCTGAAGTTTATCAAGAACAAACTGACTCTGCACAGCATCCATCAATACCGGATCATGTTCTTTAGCGGTGCTTGGCCGACTGCTGCGAGGGAAGACACTTCGGAGTAAGTTCTTAACCATGCGGATGTCTTGAACGCTGGTAAGACGTGGTATGAGACAAGCAGTAAGGCCATGAACAAGTGCTAGCTCTTGCTTCTGTTCCTCATCTTGTTCAATGTATTCCATTGATTCTAATAAACTATCTACAGGAAAGATCAAAGGATATCAAAGTAAGGATTTAATTTCAAGAGAGCTTCTTTCGTGGCAGACTTGTCAGGAGGTTTTCATTAACCTTGAGATTTATTCATAAAATAATCCCTGAAAAAGTCAACCAAACTGACATTGTTTCAGGACTTACCGGTAAGAGGTGATGCAACAGAGGCATCTCCAGCCCTGGAGAAACTGTTCCTTGCTGACAACTGGGTATTTCTTCTTGCATGCAACCTTGAGGCAGCTAACTTCAAAGCAGTCTTCAGAGTACTCAGGTTTACTTTGTACTGTGGTATCTGAGGGAGCTATATACAAAGTAAATACATAGATTTGTAATCAACTAGAATATGTGTTTCATTCATTTATTCATTGTCCATTAATTAATTAATTATTAATTAATTAATTAATTAATTCATTCATTCATCACTCACTCAATTTAATCAATCATTCATTTATTTATTCAATCACTCATTTATCAAATCACTCATTTATCTAATCATGTATTGTATTTATTCAATCAATTTCTATCAATAATTTATCAACTCATTCACTCAATTTATTCAAATAATTAATATTACTACCCATGTTATTAATAATGTAAGGTGAATTTAGAAGTAAATACTGATTACATATAAACATACTTGGTTGTCAAGGAGATCCATCAATGTTGTTATCTTGTGGGCCAATGTCTTTGCTTCAGTAAAGCCATTGCAAATTAAAGTTGCTTCCAGAATGACACCAATATCAGGTTTTATCATGGAAACTGGACGCATTAGCACCTGAAGAAATACATAAACAGAATTAACATTAATGAAAATATCAGAATTGTTGAACTTATTTTTATTAGACAAAATTGACTGCAAGTGGCATTTTGAGATGAAACTTCAAAATTCTTCAGTATGCTAATCCAGGATGATTTATCTTAAACTCACTCACTACGGACGGTTGTCCACCAACGCAATTCTATGGAAAACGCAATGCCACAAATCGTTTTAATGACAATCCATTCAGACAGTCATCTACAATCATCAGATGGCATTGTCAATTGCTCACAGTAAGTGGAGTTGGATTGGATGACCGACGGTCGTACGACCTTGTAGAATGCAGTGAGTGCCCGGGTTTGGGGTCAGTGAATTTCAGACATTGTCAGTGTATACCACCAATACAGATGAACTTTCGTAAGTATTATAAAAATAATGAACACCGTTTTGCATTCACTTATTTATTGAAACTAGTAAAATTCATATACTTACCCTAAGATTCTGTGGCATATCATGATTGGTTTGTCGTGTCGTGCTTACATTCATGAAACAAGCAAAGTTTGCGTTAGCTTCAACTAACTGTCCTCCAAGGGTCAAGTGTCCAAGATACGTTGGTTTGTATTTCCATTTTAGCAGTTGATTGAACTTTTCCTCAATTGTACTCGTCTCTTTGTTGTCATTCCCAGCCTCTGGAATTCAAAGGGTTCATATGTTAAAAGGATACATTTGAATGGAAAATTACTTTTAACTTTTTGCCTAATTTAAGCTAAAATGACTCTATTCCCACTAGGCCTAGATTTTGCAATAAATAAATTTGCATAAAACCCACACTGTCATCTTTTCACTAAAACCTAAAACACAAAATAATTAACTTAGAGCCTACTCTATTAGCCTTATACTAGGCCTAGTCTGACGCTCAAATAAACAAATTTGATTAACCTGTTTAACCATGTATACACAGTACAACAATTGATGACATTTTATTCAACTTCAATGCTTTGACTTACCGTCAATGTCACTTGCTGTGTCTTCAAACAGTGGAATAGCATTGGAAGCATTCTCATAATGCTGTCCATCATCAATTAGCATTGTCTTGCTAATTGAATGCCGTCTCAGTTGCAGATGAGGTAGAACTTCCTCCTCATCTTTGGAAGATTCTTTCTTCTCAAACTTTACTCTTTTTCCAATTTTCTAATATTGAAGATACCATATTCAGTGTTGCTACATATGAATGCTGCTAATATATGGGCTTGTCATCAGTGACCAAAACAAGAAAATTGACTTTTTAATATAATTATTCATACTCTCCACATTATAAGATTTAAAATATTTCATTTTACAGGAATTGACTTACTATTGCGCACTGCCAAATTTATGAGTAAAAGTATTGTGGCTTCTCTGTACTAAAGTATACAATATTGCCACATTCTTATAATAATTACTCAGTTTGACATTTAGCGATGGTATGCTGGTTTTGGGATGGCATGCATCGTATTTGTTGAATGAAAGCATTTCCACATCAATAGCGCTGAAGTTTCAATTTAATCCTGTGAGTCTACTACAACAAATTAAATACAGGTGTGTGACACAAGAGTAAAAGCAGCCTACTACTCTTACCGTGATAATTTTTGGACAAGTGCTACCTTTGGGCATCTTGGGTTTTATCAATTCTGAACTGGAGTGCAGAGTAGTTAAGGAATTTCTTCTCACATCTTTTGACTACAGTTAAAAAAAGCAAGAAGACAATCATAAATACAATGACAATTTACTCAAGAAATAATTTGATTAGGACTATGTACAGTACTTGTTTATCAACATAATTAACACAATTATTTTGTATATTTTGCCAGCTAGATTGGTGATTGACTTCCCATACTGCTAGAGAATCAATTTATGAAATAAGGGGAAAAACAACACCCCAAGTCTAAAGACATCAGGATTTGAGTAACCTACCTGAATAAATGAATAAATGCCAAGTTTCCCTTTGCTATTTTTAGCTCTCAAAATATTGGAACTGCTCAAACATACATTTGTCAAAGTTTACTATAAATCATGTTCTCATTCACAATATAGATTAAACCATTAATTATTACAAAATTTAATATAGAGCGCTCTCACAAATATATGTGACAAATACTCCTTTGTCAAAAAAGGGCGTAATATGACATCATGCACATATATGATGATGACATAATTAATTTCGAAATATTGAATCCCAACATAATGGTACCGGTACGTATTTCAATACTTGGACTATGTATTATACTTCTTATGCCCATATGTACAGTAGGCAAATTGGAGTTATTTGTAACACTAACTAGTGTGTGTACTGCATTAGAATTGCATAGTAGGTTGTCCAGCCCTTTTCATGTGGTCTTTATACACACTGTACCATCATGGTGTTGCTTACCTTGTCAAACTTTGAGGTACCACGCATGTCATACTGACTTCCGTAAGTACTGCTCAATGCCTTGTAAGCATCAAGTACATAGTTAAGCTGTTGACCTAGAACAGATTGTAGGCCTGTATATGAAATTAAAAGAATGTAATGAGATGGAGGGTAAAGTGACTTACACTTAAAACTTGGCGCACAGTGTTTTGATCAATTATCACATATTTCTAAATTGTTATTAAATAAAAGCAAGTACCTTGTGGCAGTAAGTCAGCATCATCAATGAGAAACCAAGAACCAGACTGAATAGCACCTGTCAACACACCAATGATATGATCCATGCTGTTGTCATGGCAACATGTCAAACTAAATAGATGACGACCCATTGTCTGAAAAGCACAAATAATTTAAATAAAAAAAACACATAGAAAAATATTAAATATTATAGGTAAGAGGATTATGGTAAAATTTAATAAGTTGAGAGGGTTTATTAAATACACAAACATACATTAAACAATGAAAAGCCTCAATCTTTTTTAGAATAACAAAATTACATGAAAATGGCAGAATTAAGATTGTATGGGCCTACTATTCTGATTTCCAAGTTACTGAATTAAATTTTCTCAAACTCATGGTGAATTGTGTGTCAGAGTCTAGGTATTGTATATGTATTACAGCTGTACTTGGTTTGATATTTGGTTAATTTGTTGAATCGTGTGTTGGAGTTTAGGTTTTGTATATGTATTATAGCTGTACTTGGTTGATATTTGGTGAAGAATGAGATTTGAAATTCAGATATTTGGTTAATTTGGTAAATTGTGAGTTAGAGGCTAGGTATAGTATGTGTATTACAGCTGTACTTGGTTTGATATTTGGTTAATTTGGTGAATTGTGTGTTAGAGTCTATGTATTGTATATGCATTATAGCTGTATTTGGTTTGATATTTCATAAGAATGAGAGTTGAAATTCAGAAATATGATTGATAATTTGCATACCTGTGACAGATCTTGAATCAATTCCGTCTTCCCAGACGCAGTTGGTCCAATGGCAGTACCACACTGGAACCTGCTCATAGCCATTGTCAATCCGAGGTGACACCTGTCTGTCAGTAGCGTACAGACTGCGCGCAAGCTTGGACCAAAGTACTCATGATCGTAGTTAAAAACTTTGCCCATCTGCTGCACACTGCAATCCCCAAATACAAAGCTAGAGGTCACCACAGTTGGGGCCCTTGCATTGAGTGAGGGCTCACTTTCGGGATCTACTCAGAAAAATACATATTCATTTTTTTGTTTGAAAATCAACAACTTTTACTTTTTTTATATAAACATGTCACCAATATCATCTTCACCAACACAGTCATCAACAGTATTATCACTGAACACCGTCACTAATTTTATAGCCAATGAGAATTCTTGTTGATAGGTATACACTGCTTACCAGCTAATAACTGAAATGCACCCTCAGTTGGCTGTAGAGACGGTCTAGCACACAGAACACTCTGCCAGTTCATGCGGTGCTTTAAGACACTCTCCCATTCAAAGCAACGACTTGAGATTGATGATACCGACAGAAGACCTATTGAAACAAAAATTGCAACACAAATCAGCAGTGATGTTGGTAGTGTATAAGAGAGATACTTAGCTTGATGACTTGAATAGTGCCAAGTTTACGATTAAATGGATTATGCATTATGTACAGAACTTGTTATTTTATGACAGATTACCTTCAATTATGCACTTCTGATGAAGAGTTTGGTTGATCAGGTTTCTGAGCAATATATGCAGACGATTTCTTGGATCAAAATTTAGATCACCGGCTGAGATCTCACTCAGTATACTGATATATTGTTCCAATCTTCGATCCAAACTCTCCCTGTTTAAATTAAGAAAACAATAGAATAAATAATACATTTCAGCTAGTAAGAGAGAGGTGAGGTGTGTATGACATGTGCATTTTTGGGATGGATCCATATGGAGGTAAGTGCACAGTAGATGGATGCAAAAGACAGAGGCACATGGGGTTGCTCTGTCAAATGGATTTAGACTGGGCTAGGTGTATGCGGAGACTGAAGCATGAGTGGAATAAACTCATATGGAGATGAGTGAATGTGGAGATAACAGACACATGTGCAGATGGTTCTATTTGGGGATAGGTGCATGTGTGGGATGAATTACGTAGGGATAGGTGTATAAAAAAATGGATGTGGGGATGGATAGATGCGATGGGGGTTGGGTAATTATGGGGATGGGTACATGTTATGATGTATGCATGTGGGAATGAGTGCATGTGGAGATGGATGCTTAGGGGATGGATGTACATATGATGGATGCATGGTGTGTGTACATGTATGGAACATACAAAATAAATTTGAGCATGTACAGCACAAGGTTGCTCAGACGTATGTTGGTTATAAATGGTTTGATGCGGTTAGTACTGTGCATATAAACATTATTGAGTTTCATACTTATTCTTCAGTAAAGCACTCTTGTCTTGGTCTTCCAATGCATGTCTGGTGTTCCTTTCCCAAACGACTGCCTCTGCAGTCAGTACACACTGTGCTGGAAAACGAAGCAACCAGTGTTGAAAGTTTCTCTTGACAGCATGTTTTAGCTTCGACTCTTCTTCACTCTGTTTCTTTTCCTTTTTTGTTTCCTCTAGGGAAGCTAGTTCCTCCAGAATCTTCACTGGAGTGATGTAGTCTCTTGACAACCTTGCCTCCATGCACATCTGAAGAAAATTACCCATAGTGCTTTTGACATTTGCTTCTAGTCTTCCTAACCAATCTGAAATCTCACTTGTGGATGCAACTGCTGCAATGAGGGGTACACTCTCACCATGATCACCATAGATACCAATTACTTCCAACTTATGTGCTGTGAAAATAATAACAATTAGAATAGTAAAAATATTAATGAAAAAATAAATATATTAAATATAATAACAATAACAGCAAAACAGCTGATGTGATATTATTGCACTTACAATGCAAATGCATATCCAGCATGGTTTTCATCATAGCTGAGCTATTCGGTACCGCAAACTTGAGTTCTGTGATGCCAGGAAAGAGATTCCGGGCATATGGCACCCAAGCTCTCTTGTCCCTTGTGATAGTCAGTAATATCATTAGGTCATCATCACTCATAAAGTAAAGCCGTGGGAACTTGGAACGGATCTCCTTTAGATGCTGCTGGAGTTCTTTTATGATCTCTTCCTGCAAAATTGAATTAAATTGATAAGTTGATTAAAAATAATTAAAAGTAAGCTAATTGCTCAGAGGAAAATAAATTTACTTCACTTTGAACAGCACTTGCCAATTACAGAATTGAATGTTGTAGTGTTTTATAAATTAAATCTTACTAAGAAGTGACTTGAGATTGGAAGGCAAACATCTTAACCAGCATGCTCATTTATTGATGGAAAGGTCTTGGTTTCAATCCTAACAAACCACCCCATGGTAGCTTCAATATGCAAGGTGATCTATTTTAATTTTTTAATAAGAGTGTTCATTAAAAGAAACTATGGTAATAGTAAATTTATCCCAGTAAGAGTATTCACAAAATAGATTCAATCGTAATCAATCTTATATTACTCTAAATTTGCTTTTTTATTCATTTTCTAATTGCTTTTTATATTAATGAAAATGTATTAAAGAAAAATATCTGAATGAATGACTTCATATTGTACGTTGACCCTAAACTACTTACTTGATCGTGAATCATACTTTTGAAACAATCTCGTAGAACATCCCCTTGAAGAGGCCGCCTATTCTTCTGGCCCACACGTTTGTTGAGAATTGATAAGACTTTAGGATCACCAACAACACTTTTCATTATTTCCTTTCAGGTATAAACATAAACATCATTATTGCATCAATGTGAATATGCATAGTATTTATGAATCTCAAATCCAGCATAGCCATAGAAAAACCCAGCTACTGTAGAAGGATCACTTTATAAATTTGGCAAACACCCCCCTCCAGTATGATCATTGATTATTACCTCATATCTAGTGTTGACACTGTTGAACTTAACTGCCTGCTTATGTAGAGTGCTGCTCAGTTTGTCAGAACTGAACACCTTGCTCAAGTATCGCCACTGTAAATAAATATTTAAACAAATACTTTAACAGTATGTTACAGTATATAATACAGTACAGACGAAGTACGATACAGTAAATGGTACAAATACCTACGTGATACTAGATTATATTAGGTAATGTGATTATTAATACTGTTTTATCTATTTTGCAGGGGATTAACTACAAGAGCATTAATCACAGACCAGTTTCATACATTTACAAAAGTGATGTAATGCTTCAAAAGAAACTATAACAAAGAATAAAAGACAACAATGTTGTGGTACAGGATTGCAAAACTTTGAACAGTAACAATATGTCTCACCTTGATCTGTGTAAGTGTCCACAAGTCGAGCATTTCATCTACTTGTTGGAGATTATGGTGCCAAATTTCTGCTTCTGTTTTTAATTCAGCCAAGTGAGGAGACACGAGCATACACTGTAGAGTCACCTGACTATCCTGTTCAAAAGAATAAAAGCAAAATTCTATATGGCAGTCCACTTTAGTTTTCCTCAACTCACATTTGTTCTAATTCAAAATGATTTGTATATTACATGCAATCATAAGATAAGGAACTAAGGATTTCTAAATATTCAACAGGCATAAAAAGATAAATGAAAGCTCAATTTTAACTTGTAAAATTTCCACAAATTAACAATTACAGGAATCATTATAAAGATGTGTGTTTTTGAGAAGAAAGTTTTTCTCTACTTCAAGCTTTTAAGGGAGTAGAGAGATTACTAAGGCGTGATCTACAAATTATCCCCAACGACAGAAACGGGTCAAACACATTTACTATTGTTATATGACAAGCTCCCAAACGAGTCTGTGAAATGCCGTTTGGAAGCTTGTCGTTTGAGCCGTTTATTCCATTTGGAAGTTAACTCCTCCCCTGCTCGTGAACGGCAAATGTTAAACGCGTTCAGCGGAATTTGGAATTTGATCGTGATTTAAACAACTTTAAATCTTGTTCAGTGTCCCTACAGTACCTAGGCTATGTAGGCCTAGGCCTATATTTATAATAGTAGTAGCCCGGTAGTAAAATGCTAGCCTACGCTAGGTGACAGTTCACGAAGAAATGTTTATAATAAAGGCCTAAATTTAATTATTTTTCTTGTTGGGGAAACCCCAATGTTTCTTGTATTTTTAGTAGGCTAGGCCCTACCGTTACCTGTAGGTTTTGTAGAAGAGAAATCATTCGCCAGTAACCTTCCTACCCAGATTATATTGTGCGATGTTCGAATTGACCTATCAAAACAAGTACCTTTTGCCCAACTTTCCAATTCCCACGTGCCTGCACAGCCCGCACAATACAGCAACACTGACCTGGATCAGCCGCAGTTGAAGAAGTCCGTTGTGGCGATCACGTGATATCGCATGTGGAACAACGTATGCTATGGCATTGTTTGTTTTACTGTGTAGGCTATATGAATTTAATACATGTTTGTATTATATATATTATTATGTTTTAAAAATGGTTAAACCATCATCCAGCAATGGTATTCTAGTATATCACTGTTTACTATTTTAATGTGTTCATGTAGGCTTATAGTAAATGCATCAACACCCACCATGTTGATATATTCACTATTATATTCAATAAAGATTTTTGTATTGCCCCATGCGTATCGTATTTTCTGATGTAGCCAAATGTATCTAGAGGAAGAATAGGGTAGGCCTTGTATATCATTTTTATTGAGGGGTTTCCCCTCTCCAATGCTGAATGAAGATGGAGATCACTACATTACGTTTCACAAGGTCATGGACCAACCATCTTGGGATACAACCGACAAGGCAATGACTTCACCTATAGGTCGATGTCGGTTTTGTCCGGCATACACATTTAGTAGCAATGTAGAGGTAACTTCGCACAGGAGGAGGTATCACCCAAGACAAGATGTTTTAAAAGAATAGGATATGTCTTTCAATACCCCGAAACCTCAGAAATACTGGGATGGTGTCCAGCGGGGGATAGTTTTTACTATCATAGTTTAACTTTTATCTATCAGAATCTAGCCCCGAATCCTAGACTCATGTATTTAAAGCGGCCTGTATCATGTGTATACAGCATATATTTGTATTTTTTGTCGATGGATAAATAAATGTCCGAATATAAGAATTGAATACTGTTTTCTGTACACTACATGTTTGTTTGGGTCAGTTAAGAATTAGCACCTAATCAGTCCTATTAATGAAATACAACGGTACACGTACATTCACTTGTATGTTTTATTTATATTTTGACATTAACATAGGCCTTTAACACTCAATATTATTTTTATTTAACATAAGCCAATAAACAGCTTCCACACATAAAATAATAATAGGCCTAACCAATAAAAATATATAAGATACAAAGATTTATGCAAGATTAAAAAAATTAAACTATACAGAAGTCGCCGCCCGGCAAGCAGACAAGGCCATACTTTAAACTGGCATCCAGGCACTCCATCGAACGTCCTATTGTTAGCATCTCAACTGACCCACTTCTGTCAGAGCGGCGCTCAAAGCGAATTTCTATAGACCAAGGAAAGTTCTTTCCTCCATGTATAGATCAACACCGGCCACACAGTCAGTGACATTTGTCACGTGATGTTGCGTACTCTGTTGGACTGATCACATCCACACACACGAGGTACCCAATATTAATTGTACAGTAGTTGCATAGGCCTAGTTGCTGTATATAATATATATTGATGCCTACGTTTAATAATAGAGAAAATACTGTAGATGTTCTATTTTCTCTGTAGTTTATTGAATGATGTTTGGCGAATACTGGCATCCATTTGTGTTCCCATGTGATGTGTGCAGGAAGTTGATAAATGTTTTTTCGTTTGTCGTCAGCTTCTCAGCAGGTAGGCTGCTATTTAACGAAGATAGGTCAGAGCAAACGGCAATTAGGCCTACATGCATGTGCTGCCATTATCGTCATTTACCACTTAATTTAACTATTAGGACTATGCAGCCTTTAAACTTTGAACTTGGTTCATTTCAAAGTAAAACTTGTTCAGTATTTTAAATTGTACAAAAACGGTAGTTCAACAGGGGCCTGGTATAAAGACATGGACGCGTTTGTCGCCCAAAACAATAGAAAAATTTTACACGTTTAACAGCACAAACCCGTTTACACGTGTCTGGGACATGTTCCGACTAGCTTATTAATTTTCATGAGGCATGATAATTAGACGATCGCTTTCCCAGACGCGTTTGTAATACATGGTTTTCCCAGACGCGTTTCTGTCGCGCCTAAGAGCCTCAAACAGAAAATACAAAACAATCATTTACCTCTAGCAGATATTTCAATTCTTCGATGCCAATCAAGGTATACATGTCTACTTCAGTCTTTATTATGGACCATGATGGTTGCTTGGCTTGGTTATGCTGACTATTGTACATCTTCTCTGGAATATGCTTAGCTAGTTTAAACTCCTTCTCATCCCACACTTTGCGGATCTGTTTGAGTTTGGTCTCAAGGGTGAACTCAGCTATGGCACCATTACATATCGTGTTCACCTGTAGGCTATGCTCACTTAGGTTAAAAGACAAAAGCTCAGCGACAGAGAAATGCTGTCCTGCGTGGTAAGGCTGGCCCAGGCTTACAAACAAAGCTTTCCAATGCCGAGGCTAGCAATGAAGATTTAAAATTTTGAATTACTACTAAATTAATACAAAGAACACTTCAGTGGCAATCAAGGATCTATGGTTTGACAGAACCTGTGTTCCAAGAAGACAGGGTTTAAGGTGTTCATACCTAATATTGAGATCCAGGGAGCTATGTTTCTGAGTTTTAGGCAGACCTTAAAATGTTTTGCAGACATTAAAACAATTTATCAATAGCAAATTACGGAACTGATATTACCTTGAGTGAATCACTTGAGAGCTTCAGGAGCAGAGGAAGATCTTGTTTGAAGTCGCTCAGCAGTTTGAACCAATGCAGCAGAACCTTATCATCACTTGGTAACTCTTCTAAAAAACGCTTGGCTGCAGTCTGCCACAAATCTACCTTATCAATAGCCTTTTGTACATTCATCTATAAAAATATGAAGATATGTATTGAAACAGATGTTATCTATTTGTAGGGTCTTTACAAGAAAATAGCTTGGGTCTTATACAATTAATTTACATCAGAAACTAAAAAATACACAGACAAGGTAAAGAAATTAGTCATTGGGCATTAGTTTGATTTAAGTTGCACTGAAGCAAGAAAGTTGTTCATCAAATTTTGTAGCATTAACAGGAATTCTTTGTCCAAATAAGTTATTGCTTATAAGGTAGGCAATGGGCATGCTTACCCTTCTGAATAGTTGTCTCATCCAGTCTTGTATTGTATAGGAAGATACTTCTATGTATTTCCACAATTCCCACCGTACCGTAATCTGGTGAAGCGCGAAGTCCAATCGAGATGTATCAAATGCTTGGCCTGTTATCATCTCTTTGTACTTACTGCATTTGCGCATTTCCCGTGCAACAACGTAGAATTCGTCAAAAAGCTACAGAGAGTAAAGATGTGAAAACAATAAAGAGTTTGTAATAACAATAATAATAATAATTAAATTCTTTACATCAAATATGTTTTTTAAAATACAGACATTTTTTAAACAGAATATATTGAAATAACAAATAAAATCAATATCCAAAAGAAAGTAAGTAGGCTAAATTTATTGGCTTGGCGGTTAACATGCTAGCCTTACAATCCAGGGTCCTGGGTTCAATTCCTGTCATGGTAACAGAATTTGTTCTCATGACCAAAACAACTCCACTCCCTAAGCCTCATAATGAGACTTAGTTTATGTAGAGCATGTGTATGCCACAACCAGATGGTCAATTCTAATATTTTTAGTTTTTCTAAATTGCAGGGATCATTGCCAATTATCATAACAATGTAAGCATTCACATTTATGTGGTTGAAACCTTTAAAATTTTGCTGATGTTGGGACAAATAGGCACAATAAAGTAATGTAATTGTAATAGAATAGATATAGGAGAAACCAAATTTCAAATACAATGTTAGAATATAAAATAAAATTATAAAGTATTTATGTTACAATAAATGTAGTCAGTATTAAATTTAATCTGTTTTTGATTGATTATAATTTTTACTTTTGTACAAATGATGCTGTCGTAGCTCTATTGAGGTTATTAAATATTTAGTGGTTGAATAACGTGTATATTATTATATATTTCTAATCAAAATTTAATTATTTATTTAGAGTTGAATTCTGTTGTTACCTTTTGGCCAACAGCAAGCAATTTGGTTGGGTTTTGCGAGGGATCTAGAAACGGCCCTGTTGTAGCATCTTTCAATATCCTCTCTACCTCTTCTTCAAGTTTTTGGAAGCTTTCCTGTAACTGGATTTGTTTAAGTGGAAGCTGGGTGTTCACAAACTCTGCTGCTTCCTGTAACTGGAGTAAAAAGGCTTCCCAATTGTGCCACACTCGTTCCTCAATCTTCTCCTCTTCGGGGGTCAATGATCGGTAACTGAGTCTAATCACCTGCAATAAAACATAAAAATCATATTTTGAACTTTTTTTAATACAGGCCTCCCTCCAAGTAAGGACAGTTTTCTGCAGTTCAAAAATAACAAGTGTTTTTAACCTTAGCATTCTAATTAGAGACCAAAGCTGCTATAAGACCTTGGAAACCCCCGTCCAAAAAGTGGTCTTTAATTGGAGGGAGGCCTGTACTAATATTAATACTTCATTTACCCGCAACAGTCTGTTTGGCTACCAAGAAACAAATAAGCAATACACACACCATATCAAAGTCAACATGGCAGATCATTCAACTCCTTGCCTATACAGTTATGAATTTTAAATTTAACAATTACCTCAAATAAAGATTTGACATATTCAACTTCTTGTTGAAGTGTTCCCATCTTCAACTTGTAGATACCATACCTCTGGGCATACTCTGCGAACCCTTCTGTAGTTGTTTCTTTAGATTTCATACCCTATCAGAAAAATTAATAGGTTTAATATAAATACATTTTAAAACCCCAACTTCCACTTGTTCAAACTATAGTTGGCTTAATAGTATCAGCCGAGATTGGTTTTGAACTTTTCTATCGTATCTAGGATATCATGAACATAAGCAGCAAAACGAATTTCTGTATTTTTAACTAAAATAATGCTGTTATTGGTTGCCAGAAAATGTTCAAGAATTTGCCGTTATATATTATCTTACCAGAACTACTTCCTGTACTTCACTGATGAATGCAGAAGAAAACTTTTTGGCCTCTTCCGCTGTGAAATTGAGTAAATCACGAAAAGCACCATTCAGGGCAGGAACCAACGTCTCCTGTATTACTCCACAGTCAATGTAGAACAACTGGTTTTCACTTGTGAAGAAGCGGTCGACATTCTTCACACGCTCAACCCATGTACGAATCTGGCTCAACTGGGTCTGTAGAATATAATTCATTGAGAATAAACAAACAGATAAACAAAAAGCTTATACAACCTTGTATAAAGAAGGTTCACTAAATATACCTAAGTGGTATTTCACACACAAATCTTGTGATATCGAATAACAAAATTAAGGGATAGATAAACTGTAAACAATAAGTACCTGGGAGAAATTAAAATGTGTAATCCACACCAAATAAAAATAGAATAAAAATTCAGTGGGGGAAAAAAGAAGGTGGTTCACTAAAAATACCTAAATGAGATTTCACACACAAATCTGATATGGAATGATGAAATAGAGGCATAGATATAAAAAAATATGCATCTGGGAGATGTGAAAATGTGTAATCCACACTGATAAAAATGGAATCAAAATTCAGAGGGGCAAAACAAACTATAAAATTTGGATTTTGTTCTCAGGATTAAAAATAACTGGGAATCTGTGATAGGATGTTTTAAATGAAATCTAGAATGGGAATATATGAGATAGGTACAGAAGGGAAAAATGGTGTTGATAATAATATGGCAACCAAATTCAACTACAACATGAAGGAATTAACCTATATGTAAAAGTTTAAATTTTGTTTTCAATAAAAAACATATACTAATACAGACTTATATGCTAAGGAATGAACCTGATGGATAGAGTGTAGTATTCACAGAAATGTAACTACAACAAGAATGAATGAACCTGAAATCTGATGAATGCATGAAAGAATATGACTAAATAAAAGGCAATAATGAATGATAAGGATAAAATATATGGAAATTACTATTTCATCTGAAATGGTACTACTGCTGAATCTACATAATTATACTATGTTCAGTTTATTATTCTGTAGTAATCCACAGTGAAATGCACACAAAAATGGAAATCCAAGTACTCAGACTGACAAACAAAAGACAATCCAAACGAGTGAATAAGTATCCTACAAACAGCTTCACTTATTTTGTCTAAACAGTTTTCTTCTTATTCTTCATTATGAGTGTGAAAAACGAAGCTGCATTTATTCAACTTTTAATTACAAGCCTTTAGAACACACATGAATGTGACAGCTTTAGCCGAAATGAAGATTTTTGTTTTCACACCATGCAAGAAATCTCAATTTCAAACAGCCTGCCTTTACTGCTTCTGTGTCAACAAGGTGCAAATCAACATACTTGGAGAAAACGTATTCGGGATAAAGCAGCTTCTGCAATACAGTCTTAGACAGGGTGGCTTTGATCTGAGATCAATAAAGCCATGTAACACAAAATTAATATTCAATTGTGGTCTTGGTAAAGAGTATATAATGCATACATACTATACAAATTGCCATATTACTGCTCTAACAACTAGGTTATGAGACAAAATTGGATTTTCTTATTGAAAACAAATTATTACATTAAAATCACCTAAATGGTCAAGAATGGGCAATTAGTCGGTTTATCCAGGTAAGTATTTAAGAAATAGTCCATTATAAATATCTGTATTCATGTCTTAAACTGAGAATAGTGATCATGATTATGACGATCATTCTTCATCATTATTACCACCATCATCTTAATGACCCTCATCATTATAAGTATTATCATCAGCATTACCATTCCATTATCATCAGTATTATCATTACCTTCAGCATTAACTTATCATAATTATTATCAATATCATCATTTATGTAATGTTATATGGTTGGATTTTTATAGCGCTTTATACCAAACTCTCAAAGTGCTTGAGGTGTGGACTAGCTCACACAGTAACTTTCTTCTCCCCTAAGGGTCTCTTCATGTCTGATCTACTCAGTAAACCAGTACCAGCTATCTCTCGTCTGTTGACAACAGGGGCTGTCTGTACCAGTACACCGGGGTAACCACCTACACGTCTTTAAAAATGTACTGAGTTCTTTACAGTGCACACAAGCCATTATGTACACTGAGCCTATGGTTTATAGTCCTTATCCGAGAAGGCTTGTTCCACCACAAGGAACATAGGCAAGCATGCCGTTCAAACCAGCAGCAATATTATAACTGTAGGTTGCAGCGCCCCTGCCTTAACTGTTTTGCCATCCAACTCGGTCATCCAACTCGTATTTGCTGCCGTCGTCACCATCATTATTGGCAACCAAGTCACGATCATCATTGTCATATTTTAATGCTGTTGTTTTGATTCCCTAATTTATAACTAAAAACTCAATCAGTTACGACATACCTCAATTGTGTAGGCCTGGGCTTTGTGCCATGCTTTGACCGAGTCCTTAGTCCAGGATTGGGTGAACTTATGTATCTCTGTCAGCCAATGATGCTCAGTGCAGAAAGAATCGATGTCCTTCATTGCATCATTAATATACTTGAAATACATCTTGTAAGAGGCTTGCATTTCGACACTGTCCAAAATTCACGGTAAAAATATTAATCAGCTAAATTATCAGTCAAAATTTATGCTACAGTACAAAGTCTAATGATTATCATTAATTAAAATCAAAATATTATCAGCATTCCATAGTCTTCAGAGCCAGGCTAAAAATGTTTTGATATGTTGCACCACTGACTTCTCTAAGATACAATAAGGGTGTTTGACGAATAACTCGGGAACGATTTAGGTAAAATTAGATACATATTTTTGAATATTTATATATATTTACCTTTTTCCACTCCTCGGAGCCTGGTTTAAAAAAAATTAGTATACATGTCCTTATGACACTCACAATTTACCAATCATCAAGATTCATACAGATCTATCTACTGCGAGCCATGTTTGGTGGAACTGTGATATTGACCCCAAAGTTATTCACTATCATAGTTTAGTACTTACTCTTGAGATAGCTTCTCTTGAAGATTGACTTTGTTGAGGGCGCTATATTGACCAATGAAGCCATGTCCTTCTATTTTTATACTGGTGCCATGATTTGCTCTGGGAACAAGTTCAGGGGTCAGTACACCCATGACATCCAAGTCCTTAGTTGGGTCCTCTGTACATGGAGAAGAAATTTAACTTAAATTGTAATGGATTCCAAGCGCATTAACACTCTGACCGCCAGGGGTTTGAACAAATAGTATCAGCCACCGCCAGAGTTTTAGCAAATTGTAACACTTTTCCGAAGCTTGTTGAGTGCGTATGCGATCAGATTACAAACATTTTAGCTTTACAATGGTACCAAACACTTTATTCTAATCACAATATGTGACCCGAAATAGTAAAATGAAAATGACTCACTTTAGGAGATTTACACAATTTAGCGATTTCGTGAAAGTAAATCAATACCGCTAAGTGCTTGAAATTTACTTTTTTAGCCACTAGCAAGCTTTTGCTAAAATTTGCTAGTTGTGAAAAATGGAACTAGCAAAATGAGTTGATCAGCTAGTAAAATATATTGATACCAACCCAACATATTAATTTTGGAAAATAAATTGTATGAAAATAACAACTAATAATGTACTTCTATAAAAGTGTGTGTTAAATTAAATGTTGTAATATAATATTTTGTTATGGTGAGTGTAGTACAATAAATATCACAAAGAAATAGCCAAATAAGTATAAGTAATTGATTTCTATAACTTGTACACTTATTCACAGCAGTTTCAGCATTTTTAATATGAAAAAAAAATCACAGGTACAAAATAAAAATTGAATAATATTATATACTTAATTTATTTTTTAAATAAATTAAGTATACAGTATAATATATTTAATTATTATTTTGTATCAGTGATTTTTTTTTCATATTAAAGATGAATTTCTTATTGGAATTTTTCAAAATAATAAAATATAATAAAATAAAATTTTATTTATATTAATTTTATATTATATTATTTTGAAAATTCCAATAAGGCCACAAAAAAAATATACTTGTTTAGCATCACACCCTCAGAAATGCTCAGGGGCAGGGGGGGTTTCAAATCCTGTAAAACAGGATTATTTTCACAACCAAAAATAATTCTGCTATGAATTAATAGAGCCACACTTCCATCCTATTAGTGGCGAGCCACTTGCTCTTGGCGGAGCATGGTACAAAATAACAGATTGGTGTCACTTTAAGATAATATCTTCTTACCTCTGACGGACATGACAGGCTCTGTTAGCTGTGTACTTGTGTCATCTTCATCAGGCAATACCATAGGCTCATCTTTGCCCTCTCTTGATAAGCTGACTGGAGTTACAGGGCTGGCTGAACTGACGTTAAGAGTCAGTGAGGGCCTGCTTTAAAAAATACAAATACACAAAGTCAAAGATCATCAAATTTTCATTGACAAAAAATGATTGTATGCCCATAGAGTACATAGTCATGATGTGATTATATATGGTCATGATGTCATCATGACCATATTTAGACATCTTTTGTCGAATAAAATGTGATAGCCTGGATAGGGCTTTAGATTAGGATCAGATATTTACCTCTCCTCATAAATCATTGATTATGAAGAGCCCTGTAGTTTGGAACTGGAGCAAATATTCTACATACTCTAGGCATGAGGGTGCTCTTGCAATGCAGGCAGCCATTTAGGAGACAAGAATAGAGGAATGCTCTATGTACACAACTTACTGCTGTGAATCTTCATTAGTGCCTGATGTGGCATCCATGTTCTTGCCTTGATCAGCCAATGAGCCATCTTCCATTGATTTTGCCTTCTCCCACATCACCTGTGCCACAGCTTGTAAGGCACTTGTCACTGTATTTGAGAACTTCTCTTTACTTGGAAATAAACTCAAACAACCTGATATTTAAATAAGGAAAAAGTTTCACTTTTTTTTTATTATTTAATTTTTTAATAAATTATAGTTGAATTTTTTATATTTCCAAATTATCATAACAGTATCAGTAAGAATGACAAAAATGATAAAAATTATTATAAATATGATAGCAGTGACAATTGCTGTCAGTGACAATTTTCTAGAGTATCGAACAGCTGACCAATCAGAACATGTTATTTAATGACCATAAATGCGTGCATGGCCACAAACATGCTAGTGTATGTACGACCTGATGTCTATGGTGAAAAGGATATCCAACAAGGGATGGGGATTTTATGTGGCCGGTAACAATTACAATAATAAAATTTGTGTTTAAGGTAGGGTACGCTTGATGCTACTATAAATAAAGTAAAAGAAGATAACAACAAAAATGGATGCAATTGTAGTCCAGGTCCATTTAAATCCTGTCACACACTGTGCAATCTATACTTACTTGACTCATTGAACACAAGCTTGGCAGCATAAAGAGCCTTTCTGTCGGCTTTTTGTCCCTCTACCATAGTATTATTCACAAAGGTACAAATGTTGGCTCTTGCAAGAGCCAGTAGATGGGTCAGAAGCATCTGGTCAACCAGCTTCACAAAGTTACCAAGATATCTGATTAGATAAACAGACAAACAACATCTTTTTTTCATCAACTCTGTCCAAACTATCACATTTTATTTGACAAAAAAAAAAAAAATGTTTTATGCCCATATACAGTCATGACATGCCTATATATGGTCATAATGTGCCTATATATGGTCATAATGTGATGTCATCATGACCATATTTAGGCATGTCGCATGTTTTTGTCAAATAAAATTTGACAGTCTGGAGAGGGCTTCACTTAGTTTCTAAAAATTTAAAAAAAAACCTCACCAAAAAAGTAAATGATCACGATTAGAATTGATATAACAATTTTTTAGAAGACTAACAGCCAAAACATGCATACAGTGTTTACAGTGTTGACAATGTGCTATGATACTATACTTGGTTGATATTAACATTTATTTTATACTAATATGAACATTAGCTGAAAAATATTTGCTATAACAGTAACATTAGACTGTTTATGTAAAGTAACACATATCCATCCACTTAATTATCATTTACTTAGCCTCATCTTGGGCATCTTTCAGGTTTTTCTCTCTCTGCTCCTTCTTCAATCGCTGAACATGCAAAGAATCTTTAGAGCTAGAATGCAAATAGATATAAAACAAATTGATAACATATTCTTTACAAATGATAATATGACATTATCAGTATAAGTTGACTTCACAAACCCTTCACCATAATATAATATTGCCATATAACACTACCCTCTGAAGAAGACACAGTCTATGTCAAATATCAGGCCATAAAATACTATTTTACCACCAATGTCCCATGACTTGTTATATTTAATAATACTATCATGTGCAGGGGTGGATTTATGGTCCCCCCCACACCCACTTTTGGAAAGTAAAAAAAATAAATAAATAAAGAAAGAAAAAGAATTGATCGCACAAAATCTAGAAAACAAACATTTTGCAGAGGAATGCCCCAGACAGACCCCTAGGGTAGTATTGTCTCGATTGGCACCACTTTTGGGGGACCCCCCTTTTGGACATCTCTGGATCTGCCCCTGATGGGACACAACCATTTACAAGTCACATGACTTGTATACACAGTCAACATGCAGTATGCCATAATTTGACATCCCCAGTACAGTACATGTCACCTGATAAACCTATCAGCCATGATGTGGATCAGTGGTGTCAAAACAATGTGACATTTGTGCAGTTAGTTTGTCAAAAAGATTACATCAGAACAGTAACTTATTTATAGTTTACTTACAAAATTAGTTTATCGCTCTTGGTCTGTGCCTCACAAAAGTTCAACTTTGCAATTAAATCATTACATGTTGTATCTACAACCAACTTGCAATATCTAGAAAAAACATCACTTGTTAAAATCATAACACTATACTGTAGTTAAATATTTTAAACATTTTCACTGATAGTACTCATTTTGCTGAGTGTTTCAAATAAGCTTTTCTGCTGTATTGTATATTACAATGCTGGTGGTGCTACCAAGGCCACAAATACACATTCAGCTCAGGAAAGTATGAATACTTGAATACTTACTCAAAGAATTTCTCTAGCAATAGTTCTCCAGCTCTTTTCTTTGTCCTTGTAATTTGATCAAACTCGACCAGAGTGTAGCAGCGGCTACAATTTAAAACACAATTTTAAATGTAATTTTACACTTTTGTGAAATATGTTGCAATGAAATGTAAATATTTAGATTTCTTGAATGCTTGAAAATGTCTAAAGTATGAAAATATTTTGTAAACACTTTAATACAAAGGCATAGTAACATCAAAACTAAAATTACATTAAAATGTAATGAAAAAGAGGATTAACGTTTCGGGTCTACAGTAATTAACATATCAATACTCTGTAGAGCTAAACAATAATTAGCCCCTCATGTGATTAACTAGCTAAACAGTTTGGTTTGACTGAACCATTTAATGTCATAGAGGAAGAAAATAGTGATGGTTTCAGTTTTTTGATCCAAAGCATTTCTTTAATTAAGCAACCAAATTTGGATTTGCACTTAGATGATATCCTGAAATAGTTTCAGTGACACTAATGTCAAAATGTTTTAAGTGTTCTCCTATGTTACTTTTATTGTGGTCATCAATACGTTGATAAAGGTGTCAACAAGTATAGCCAACACAGCTTGCATAACACTAACCACTTGAAATTTTTATATAATGCACTGTTCATTAACAATCTTAATGACCCGAAATTTTGTTTTGAAATTTTATAGTAAGCATCCGTTAGTGGACTAATATTCGTAAATAGGATGGTGGAGAGAAGAGGCCTCATACATTTACCACTTTTTTATTTTAAACATACTGTCTAATGTATCATTTATGGAAACAATGTGTATAATAAGATACCTCTTGTCAAATGGTAAAAACTCTACTGTGTGTAGCTCCTGAACAAGCCTTGACACATGTAGCAGTGCAGAACCAAAACTGGGAGAGGCCTTCAGTAAGATACTTGCAATATGCTGATGAGTTTTGCAAAAATCCTTGTAACGACGGTTGGCCCTCCATCTGCAAAAATTAATTGATCAGAACAAAAATAACAGTTTATTATCAAAAACAAATTTTATCTAGCAATGTCTCAGTCTATACAATGAATCTAATTGCATAACATACCTTAAGAAGACTTTCCTTGTAATAAAATACTTGAAGAATGGAATCTTTGTGATTGTACTCCAAAGCACAGCTTCCCGATGCCAATCAAAGAGTTCCAAGCTTTCTGCAGGTTGACCTCTGACCTTGTGCATGATTCCAAAGCATGAAATGATCCAGTGTTCATCAGGATTGGCCTAGAAAGTTATAAAAAATGTTACTCATCTATCACGGTAAAGATTTATAGTGAAAGAAGAATCATGCGAGATATCAATGAAGGCAAGTTAGGAAGAGATAGGAGAAAAGTTAACAGTCTGTTGACTGTAAATTTCACAGTGAAGTTTTACTAGTCTTCCAAAGCTGGCTTCTACTTATATCTAATTTTAACTGTTAAAATTAAAATGAGACAAAAATATGTTGTACTCTTCAGGGCCTGAATTCAAAACCTCCTATTTCTGTTTAGATGCTATACCAATAATGTGATTAGACTTTGTCCAGTGTCAACTTGTTTGAGATATATCTGATCAAACATGTTTTTTATCTATTGAGAGTAGGCAGTGGTGTTCTTCATCAGTTAAAGTGTCACTAAAGTAGTTTATTGAGTCTGACAAACATCTTAGAGTGTATGCTGGGCTTTTGAGTGCTGTGTGTTTCATGAGGCCATTCATGGAATTGGCATAATTGAAACATGACTATTGATTTGAAAGGAAATACAACAACCAATCTACAGTTTTAATAAGAGCATAGCTTTTCAAATAATAGAGAAAACCAACTTCAAAAGGTAACAATTTAAAAAATCTGTTATTTACCTTGTGTTTTGGAACTACAACTAGATCATATGGTCGAAAATGACGAGTCCTGGCTTTGTTGAGGTAAATGAAACTTGCTTTACCTAGGTGGCGTCCTTTACCGAACATCTCAACAGCTTCCTTACCAGTCATTGGTGGGGACAACACAGGCTCCTAATGTAAATAAATACAGAAGTAAAGAAAAGGCTACTAATTAAATAATAAAATAAACTTAAGCCACATCTTGTTGGGAAATGTGTGTGTAGATGAGAAATTAGAAGAACGTGTATACATACCCGCCCTGCATTTTCACTATGTTCCACTTGTGGAATGTCTGGCTCTGCTGGTGTGCTCTCTACAGAATCTACAGTTTCACCAGATTCTTGTTCAACAGTTGTTTCAGATAACTACAAGAACAAATTAAATATGCATTAACAGAACTAATGGAATGAGCAGACTGCAGTCAGGCTGGTACAATACAGTATTGGTGAAAGATGGAACGTTCCATTCAACTGGAATGTGTGACTGGTTTATTGACTGACAACATTATTTATGATAGTAAAATTTGTTATACAATATATATATCATTAATAACAATAACTACCTTCTCTGGCAAGTCAATATTAAGAGCTGCTGCTGTTAAACCAAGTCCCTCACTCCAGATTGCCTCTCCTTAAAAAGAACAGATATATAAATTAATGACATTCTGATACCCTGCATTGTGCAGCCTCAATTACTATTACTATTCAGATAGAACAAATGTCACATAGGTTTTCTAAATTATAATTTAGAATGGCAAAAGCAACTTTATTGCTACTTGAGCTTTTACCTATATCACAAAAAATAACTTTACAATCATTACTTGATGAAATTTTAATATTTTAATTATTTTTTTTTTCAGTATATAAAAGTAAGCAAATCCTATAAAATAATTCAAAATATTCTTTGTCTTGCATGCAAAGACCAACAGTTAGATATAAAATTTAATCCTAATTCATTTCACTGAATTCATGAATACTTACTCTGAGTGGTTTCAATGACAACCTTGGGCAAAGCCTCCTTCAAATCACCAAAGCAAAGACCTCTGGGAGATATTCCATCTGGAACATTCTAAAATCAATATACAACAACGCATTAGTCAGAAAATTCTACTTCATTTTTTAAAAGCAGTGTTCTCATATATATTTAATTGGATGACTTTATCTTTTCTTTACAAACGTTTGGGTTTCAGACATTAGTCAGACTGATGATGAGCCAATGCCTGCTTGATTAACACAGGGAAAGCAGGCCCATATCTGGCCAGTGGCTGATCTCAGCTCTGCAGTTGGTGGTGAGTCAAATGGCTAAACAGGTATCTCAGGGCACCACAAACCTACCCCATAATATCGGTGCTGGTTCGAGCAGCACACTAGCCTATAATTCCCGTGATTGGACTACAGTAGTCTTCTCAGATAAGGACTATAAACCGTAGGGGGTTACCCCAGTGTACTGGTACATACAGCCCCTGTTGTGGACAGGCCCATTATATATATAGTCGCAAACTAATATAATGACAGATGCGGCTGGGCAAGAAGAAAAGGGCAATAGGATAATTGTAGCATACAACCCAACCTCTGTTCTATTAACCCAGAGGTTGGTTGCTACAAAATGTCCAGAATGATGTTTCTCACCTCTTCAGCAAGCTCATAAGGATCTGAACCATTTGGCAGGAGCATCGATACAATGGGTTTACGGGGTGTTGATGCCTTTGGTGCTGATGGTGGTGTTGGCTTGCTATAATTACGGCTATCGCCACCACTTTTCTCTGCTCTCTCGGTCTCCTACAAGTATCATAAAGAAAAACGTTATAAGTAATTATTATATTTCCAGATCTTGTTATAGAATTATATCTAATCTAAAACTTTTAGTTGTTAATAGCATCTTCTGTTAGACAGATGTAAGCAAAACACAAATGCATATCACTTTACATACATTTTCACCTTGTATTCGTGTTTTTTTTAAAGTACAGTAAAGAAAAAAATATGTACTGTAAGCCAGTTAAAAAAAATAGTCTCTCATATTTTTTTTTTTTTTTTTTGAGCTGTAAGGCTACACACATAAATCCATATTTTTTTTTGTAAGGAGAGTACAGTATCTAGGCCAGGCCAAATCCAAGATAGCCATACATTATGTATAATGGCTCTGTTGTGAGAGAGAGCAGCTTAGCGCAGTCGGATAATCTGGTGGTAGCCTCTGTGACCGTGGAGATCTCTACTGTAGGTCCCCGGTTCAATTCCCATCGCTGCCTCTCCTTGTCTTTCAGCTGGAGTGCTGAAATACAAGTTTCAATAGCGCACACTTTTTTCGGAAGAAACATTTAAGCTGCTGTGCATTTATGACCCATGTGCATGTTAAAGAATGCAGTAATCTTCGGAAAAGAGTAGCGGATTGTCTCCCGGTGTACAGTCCAATCACCACCAGAAGGACTCCACTGGAAATAAGACTTCTTCTAAACTTTTGTGGGCTATCCTTGGTGTTTACACCAAATAAATCCAATCCCATCCAATGTGTGTGTATGGCGACATCCTTTTGAAGAAAATGTCAGAGAAATCAATGTTTAATAGTGTATGGATTCAATAATTCGGTGTGAACACCAAGAAAAACCCACAAAAGTGTCTGAAGAAGACTTATTTCCAGTGGGTCCTTCTGGTGGTGATTTGGCAGTACACTGGGAGACAATCTTGCTCTTGAGTAAGAGAGTGCACTTCGTTCTTTCGCATGCACATGGGCCATTTTGCACAAAGAGCTAACAACAGCTTAAACATCGAATCTGAAAGATGTTGTGCTTTTGAAACTTTTCAAGCATCTAGCTGAAAAAAGGAGAGCAGCGATGGGAATTAAACCGAAGGACCAAGAGATCTCCACAGTCAAGCTCACACAAGAACCACCAGTTTAGCCGACTAAAAGCTGCTCTCACATAATATAATTTTTATGGTATTTTACAGAAATTATTCCCATTATGATTAGAAGGTGATGATGAAGTTAAAGTCTCACACCTTACTCTACAATACAATACCTTTGGGAATATGCTTGCAAGGACATCTTCAAGCTGCAGGTCTCCAAGACGATGTTTTTGGTTTTGTAAATAAAAGCAGATTCGATCTATATAGTGGGTAATCTGAAAGAAATATTCCATAGCATTATTATATAGAGTGGGTAATCTGAAAGAAATATTCCATAGCATTATTATATAGAGAATACCTCTCAACCCCAATTTCCACTCAACAGCCATGATCACATACTAGACTCATGGAGGAATTTAAACTAATTCCTCCATGCTGGACTACAATGCACAATATCCAAATAAACAGTACAATCAAGCTCCACTGAATTATCAATAAACAATCATTATAAAAAATACACATGAACTACAGTAGCCGGTTGACACCTTTAGGGGTCATCACAATTACCAACATTTTACACAAGTGTACAGACAGTACTCATTTTCGGTACCCCCTCCCTCCCCACTGAAAGTGTACAAAAAAATGTTGATTTTGCAAAAACCATTCTCCATTTTCTTGTGACGTCAATATAAAGCAATGTACTTGGTTGCTTAAAAATGAATATTATATCCATGGTTACATTATAATTTTAAAATTATTTTACAAATTGCATGTCATTTTGCATTAACATTTTTTATGCATGCAAAAGCGTACAAAGTTGTCTACCCCCTTCCCCTAGCATACTGTTTGTACACTTGTGAAAATGTTGATATGATGTTGAACAACCCCTTAATACAGCTGTCTGCAAACTTTTAACTTAACAGTCTATTTACGATTCCAAACACCAAGCCGCGGCCTAGCAGCCCAGCTGCGCCAGAGACTAACATACCAAATTCTAGCAAGAACTTTTGATCATGAAGCTTCCATGTATATACAATATTTTGACATCATTATCTGTTCTCTCAGTGATAAAATTTCATTTTATACAAATTAGATATTATTTTATTAAACAAATAATACCGTACATTTGTGTTTTCCCCCGACAAGTGTTGGTTTTTTTTTCTAGAAAGTATTGTTCAAATCAAACCATAAAAGAAAAGATGTACTTATACAGAATAATGTACTCAAAAAAATTAATCATGTACAAAAATGTTACACATACCTGTGTATTCCCTTGTAAATAATCTGCATATGGCTTGCTCAGAATTAAAACTTCTTTCAGATACATCCATTGGTAGTAGCTACATTTTTTAAAGTAGAAATAAACCATACGGTGTCATGGGTAAGAAACTCATGGCATTTTTATTTAATTTGCGTAAGGTTATAATTTGCAACATAAATTGTAATAATACTCATTCAAAATTAGCTGTTCAAAGTGGCATTTAAAACACCATACAGTACACCAATAAGAATAAATAATAAGATCACAATTTAGGAAATTAAAATATTAACTGTATTTAGACTTGCCTATCTTGCTGAAGTGTTGCAATGAAGACACTGATAAGTTCTTGTGAAAGATTGTTGACTAGGTCTGTTGCTTCTTCACCTCTATTCACGAAATCATCCAGCCGATGACGTGTCTCCAAAGACCATGCAAGAGCCTTGTCTCCAGGAGGCATCACATATTGTCCTGGAGTTGACAAGGTATTTGTTTCTCTGTTCCTCAGTTCCAAACTGGGAACTACAACTAGGCCTACTCGTGTATGCTCTTTAGTAGCCGACATTTTTTCTATTAATGTTTCTTGAGCTTAAACTATACATACTAACTGACTTGCATCACCTAAAAAAGGGAAAAGAAAGAAAAAGTTGGACCATGCTTAAAAAAGCATAGGCCTAGGTAGGCCTACTACTACTACTAGGCCTTGGCTAAGGCAGACTCTATAGTAAAGCCTGCGTGGGGAATACATCCTCCACGCAAACATTTTGGCCTATAAATTTGTCTGCGCATTTCTGAAAATAAGGGTCGATTTCCGCTCAGATTTTGCTGAAAATTTTAATTTTAAAAGCTTTGTTGACCTAATCTTTATTTTAATATATAGGCCTATGGGGATGAGTTTACTTTTAGGCCAGGCCAGGCCAGGCTAGGAATTATTATGCAGTGATTACAATTCTGCACACCATTTTTCCTAGCGATTTTCTGTGCAAATTATAGCTGGTATTTGAGGTATCATTACATTCTCCTACTACTACTAGCTAGCCTAGCCTATGCTAGAATAGGCCCCAGCCTGCCTAGTCTACACATACTGTGGCCTAGGGCCTACCTAGGCCTAGGCACTTTAATTTAATACAATTAGGCCTATAATTAATTAAATGCAGTGAAAATAAAATATATTATTGTATTCTGCCCTTTTAGACTCTCATTCTGTAAGATTAATGCTAAAGGTGTTTCATACATCGCGGCCGAAACGGTCCTACACCCGTATAGTAATAGTATGTAGCCTAGAAATAGGCCCTGGCTAGCAATTAACACCCACTTCTACTACTGGATGGACCAGAGTGCCAGGAATTGAACAACGCAAGCCCTGGCCCATCATCATACCCATGCCCCCTGCCCGGGCATAGGCCTAATAAACAACAGGCAAAGATAAACGAACGAAAATGTAATTGTTTGTAATGACAAACCTTTCGAATTTTCAATAACTAATATTTGCAGCATGTTTTCTTTCATGAATGTTTTGTTCGATATCATTTTTATTACGAAGCTACCACGACTGACAGTACAGCGACACTTTTATGTAGCTTCTTGTTGCCAAGATGATGTTTGGCTAAATGAAAAAATGAAAATAGCTCCAAAACGCACGGACTGGCTCCAGGACCACTACTCATATATTTCTCAAGAGATCGGTTGTTTTTCGATTGACAAGACATTTGATTTTGACATTTGAGCAATAATAATGATTATAATCGCATGGAAGTTCTCTAACTCTGTGATGATAATAAAAAAAAAAGAGTGTAAGTTACCTTTCAGAGTGGTAGTTTAGTTTCTGGAAGCTTTCGATGACATCTCGTCATCTTCGTCAGCCGTTTGAATAATGATTATGTTAACAAGACGATAATATAAATAAAGGCCTATTTGTAAATAAACTACGCCTATATATATTTCTATAATTCCCCCTCTTTCCATAAAACCTTATTAACATATAGTTGCCTTCAGGTATGCATATTTGAGATGATTTCTTTTTGTCAAAAATACACAGTTCGCCCTCCTGAATTCGAGACCATTTTCAAAATACATATATAAGATGTGTATAAGAGACAGGTTGAACAACCCCTTAATACATCTTAGTTTGATAGGCATCAAGCTACCGTAATATGACTTCATGTATGTTTTTTAATGCCGAAATTAACTTCTAAAACCGCAATTTTTTTTTTATAAAACAACGAGAAACAAAGAGTATGCAATGTAACCAACTTATTTTTAAATCCGTTTTCCATTTTATATATATATATATAAAAAAAACACCCTATTACATTACAATACTATTCTCCCATAATGGCAAAATCCAATTTTTTCATAATCTATGTGATTGTGAATTATTAACAACAAAATTACGAATAAGAATAATGTCCATACTGTAAATTGTAAGGCCAACAATTTTTGACATTTTACTTCGATAAATTAAGAACACAATGTCACCGGGGTAAGGTCACAGTACGAGCTTATAATTCAAAGTGAAGTTCTAAATTTTGGAAATTTTGCCTGAAATCTGTAAACCACGAAATTGCTTCCCCGATCAAGATGTAGAATAAGCATCATGGGGATATCCCAACGAGCATTTGTCATAGTAGAACGTAAACCATTTTTTAATTAGTCTCATTGAATATAGGCGGATCCAGATTTTTCAGCCAGGGGGAGGGGCATTTGTATTCTATTTTTTTCTTATTTCAATACATAACGTTAATATGCACTGACATTAAAAAAAAAAGTGTCAAAACGCTACCCCTAGATGGCCGGAAATGACACTTCTAAATAGTAAAATTCATCATCACATCACCATTGTATTATAGTCAAAATGAAGCGCCAACAAATTCTCATGATCTTTTATCAGCTATTTTTGGCGACCAGAGATCTAAATAATATGTTGAATGTACGGTTCTTTAGAAAATAAAACTTGAAAACATTGTCTTTGATTATTTACTTTACCTACTTCAAAACCGTGAGTCCACACCCATCTCAGCCCACCATAGTTGGGGCTGAGGTGATACAATTTGGGGAAATAGTACCTCTAGATATGCCGGATATGACACTCTTAATTTTATATAGTAACATTCATCATCGATCTAATTAATCGCTGTGATATACCATGAAAAAAAAACCTAATTGTCTTTGATGTATTTACTTTACTTTACCTCACTCCATGTGCCGAAAACCAATCTTATCTTTGCACGCTTCTTCTCAACTCAAATTATAACAAAGGCACGAGCACTCGAGTCGTGTATATAGCTAATTCAGATGCTTGTGGGGAAAGATACCGGTATGTTGCAGGGGCGGATATTTGAAAAAGGGGGGTTCGAAATGTTTCCAAAACCCAAAACGACGGTTGGCCGGGGGGTCCTCCCTCGGGAAAATTTGGATACCTGGATGGCCGGAAATGAGCTTTCCCGACTTCTGAGGAGTCTTTTAATGACCTTTAAGTTCTTCAAAATTCAAGGTTTCCCCCTCTTGAAAAGGGTCAGGTAATTTTATCCTATTCTTTAGGCCTATACATAGAGAAAAAAAATCGAAGACATAGGCAATATATTATTATATTTCAACCAACGCCGGCGGAACGTTTTTGAAAGTAGAGTCCCCCAGTAGAGCCCCAGCCCCCAGTAGAGTCCAGGGGGCAAAGCCCCCTGGAAGCTACGGATATTTTACCAAGTTTGGTGAATTTTATATGTTATTTTATAGGCATCAAGCTACTGTAATATAACTTCATATTTGTTGTAATTTTCAGAAGTTCGAAATAGAAGGGCCCAGGGAGGGTGCTTTCACAGGTAGAAGATCTATACTACCTCAGCCCCCACCATGGTTGGGGCTGAGGTAAAAAAAATTGTGATTATGGCACCTCTAGATGGCCGGAAATTGCACTTCCAGACTTAAAATATGAATATAATTATCTTTATATCTCCATTTTTTATTGAACAATTTAGGAGGGTGGGGGCGGGCCGGGTTCCCTTAAATACGCCACTGGCTACTTCAGCAGATGAAGAATCGGTAGATGATTATGGCACCTCTAGATGGCCGGAAATTACACTCAGACGTAAAATTTGAATATAATTTTCCTTTATCTCCATCAAAACAAAAATTGAACAATTTAGCCTCCCCCTCCCCTTGAACGCGCCACAGATTTCCGACCAAAGTCGAAGTCGAGATTACTTCCAAGACCTCAATGAAATATTTCTTATGAGGGTTATCCTTGATATGTGTTCCCCGACGAAAACTTCACTTTTCCCCTGATGGATAAAAATTACCCTTCTATGTAGCCCAGAAATGATACTCCAACTGTGAAGTCGAAATAGAGGGGTTCCGGGGAGGGTCTTGCGTAAATAGAATGTCCACCCGAATGGCCAACAACTGTTAGGGCTGGGGTAAGAAAATGAGGTAATGTTCGTTAGAAAATTTAAAAAAAATCTATATTTTATAATAATAATAATAATAATAATAGGTCAATATATAAGGCGCAAATAAACAAGGTGTAAGTATGAAATAATAATAATAATAATAATAATAATAATAATAATAATAATAATAATAATAATAATAATAATAATAATAATAATAATAATAATAATAATAATAATAATAATAATAATGATGACATTGCAGCGTTCGTAAAACGTTTGTCACTGGTGCTGGGAACAGGCGGGGGTAGCCCCCCCCCCCACACCAGTAGAAAAAGTGGGTGGCCCCCTGGCTCCCTTGCTTCCGCCGCCGTTGATGCCAACAATATTGATTAGTTAGATACGAGTCTTTCTTCTATGGATCGATGAAAAGATAGGCCTGAAGAACCCACTTTCGTACATAAATTATGACGATGTCGAACAAAAAAAGTGCGTATAATTTATTTAATTGAAGACTAGTTGGACTAAGCCTAATTCGTCTGATCTGCCAACCTATGCCAAGGTAGGTTAGTATGCCTTTTGTAAGCCAGGACCCAGTAGTATTTTTTTACGTTTCTTCACAGAGGGGGGTTCGTCCGAACCACCTGCACCCCCCCACCCCTAGATCCGCCACTGTGTTGCTATAAAATAAGATGTACTCTGGCTTTACAGCCTCTTTCGTTAAAACCTGGGTCATTTATGCAGTTTATTTCAACAATTTTCAGGCATCTTCTTAACTTAGGAAATTGCATTGCGGACGAAAAGTGAGGGGACCACCCCTTAAAAATGTGCAGGGGACGTGTCTCCTGCCCCCATGATCTGCGCCCATGGACAATCAATGGACAAACCCCTCTGGCCCTGGTTACGGGCTTGTGACCATTTAGACAAATAGACAATCGAAACAAATAGAGACCTTTACAAAATAGAGGGTAAGGAAGCGTTAGCGAAGCATAAAAAACCGCAATGAGTTAGGAAGGTTGTTATGTTTGAAATTGCACAAAAGTCAAGTAAACGATTATATTTACGGTATACTGTTCAGTTTTTTAACGTGTTTTTAAAAAGTTTCATACATGTACATGCAGGACTTTAACAGAAATTGTACAACTTTCTACAATTTTTGAATAAAAGTTTGAATATATAAGTAGTAGAACAAATTTAAACATAGACCACCCCAAATTTCTGGTCTTCAAAGTGGTCTCGAATTGGAGGGTGGACTGTACCTGCAATTAAACAATGGAAACAACGATGAGATGAATTGAATTACACTTTTAGATTTACTGATTATTCTAAATCATCATATAGGCCTAACGATAGGCATATGCACCACAACAACCTTCACATTACACATTAAACAAAAACAAAATCAAGGACACTCAAGTAGGCATATATTTTATGTTCAAGTTATTACTTACGCACTATATCTATATTCTTGTTGACGTACTGTATACTAAAAAAAAGCCGAACGTAATCTCATTACAGTATAAACAATATCCACTGATGTCACAGTGCAGAATTCAAATACCAATTAAAAATAGATTAACAAAATAATCTTTGTTCATATATTTTAATAGCACTATAGCACAGTGTAAACAGAGATCGATAAATGCTTTAGGTTAATTAAGAAAAACAATTTGGGGGGAGCTGAAGTCTTAATATAAATAAATGAAACTTTCTTTTTTCTGAAATTTCCATTTTTTTTCGTGGGGGAGGATGCGCTAAATGGCCAAAAATATAATTGTATTTTTATTCGAAATCATTATTATGGGCGATCGGGGGATTCGCTAAAAATGTAAAAAAAAAAAGTATCGCATTAGGATCTATGCGAATATGCTTTATCTATTATTGTATTTAATTTATTTCATCACGCATTTCCCTCTTTTGTCTGTCTTCGTTTAAGTATCGATAACTAAACTAATTTCTACAATAATAAATAGATTGAAAATGTCTACATTTTTAAATTAGTCAAGAATGTACTGAATATAAAATTTCCGTCTAAAGATATAAGAATTTATTATTTTTACATTTTAAAATCGATATATATATATATATATATATACATATATGTATATATAAAGACATTGTATAATTGATTTTAATTTATATAAAATTAAATAAAATTGATATATATATATACACATTGCTTACTTTGTCAATTTGAAATAGTATCTTAATTACTTTTTTTCGGGCGCCACGCACTAGTGTAAAGCTCTGCTTGTTTGCTGTCTCTTATACACATCTAGATGTGTATAAGAGACAGGTGTGGGTGTGTGTGTGTTGTAATTGCTACACATATGCAAATTTGGATACGCGCTGATAACACCAACTAGTGATAATTAATTCATTATTAAACTTATTGTCATCATTTATAGGACTTGACATAGAAAGAGCACTTCGGTCCATCATTGCTGGCAATAATCCCTACGTCCTCTAGCTTCCAAGACGTATCGGTAGTATTGTATAGGAAACAATCGAAATTCTTTGAAAATCGCTGATCGAACCCGAAGGCATTACACTTGGAATTATATGCGAGACAAGCGCGTGCGCATCGGTTGCTACTTCTTGTAGAAATTTGCATTTCTGATCCACTTGACTCTGCCAAACACTTGCCAATAAGTTTGTTGTAGACCGCGGAAGTTAGGCCCACTGGTTCAGATTGTTCTGTAACGAACAAAAGATTTAAACACATTTTAAGTGGCTCTCTCTGAATGTGGGTCTGTCATGCGGAAGCAGCAAAGAACTGAGCAGCCAAAATTGAGAATAAGGTGGGGGGTGTGGGGTGTGGGGATTGGGTGCATAAATTGAGAATGCAGAACTAACTACCTATTACTATGAACATTTAATGTTCATTTTTAATATTTTAACTCACTTAGTAGAACTAATTTGCTAAAATGTTGGTGAGGTGGGGGGGGGGGAGGTGTGTAAGGAACTGTCAAGACTTAAACTTCATGTCCCTTATATTACAATAACGTATTTCAAATCTCAATTATGCTAAAAATTAATGGATAGTTAAATGTCGACTGTTAATATTATATTCCATCAACACAATTTATTGTTATCATAATAATTATGAAAAAATAATCGAATATTCGCAAACGACATGACGACATAAATTTAACCCTAACCACGTCTCAGTTGTATTTAAGTAATCATAATAATTTGACTGTCAATCCTTTCAAAAAGACATTAGTAAATTAAAATAATTAGCTAATGTCCATTAAATATAATAATAATAATGTACTTTAGAATATACGATGAGGTCATCCTATGCTTTCGTAATAATTAATAGATGACGCTTATTTTCTTGCGTTAGCCTTTATGCACAATATTTCACATAGTTCGACATTTTTAGTTGGTTCATTATTCTAAACGGCAATTTTGCATATTATATTTTTTATTATTCTCTATTGTAATCATTATCATAATCATTATTAGGTATATAATATTATTATCAGTATTATTACTACAATTCACCCTCCAAGTATTATTATTATTATTATTATTATTATTATTATTATTATTATTATTATTATTATTATTATTATTATTATTATCTTGATCTATGATATGAAAGAGCTTTAATTAAAATGTATACCTTGCCTTACTTTGTCAATTTGAAATAGTATCTTAATTACTTTTTTTCGGGCGCCACGCACTAGTGTAAAGCTCTGCTTGTTTGTGGTTTTATATCTGTACTGTTTATCTATGCTAAAGAAAAGATTTTGAATAAATTTATTTTGAATTGAATTGAATTGAATTTGATACCACTCTGGGACTTGAAAATTTGTGGTGGTCTCGGGGTTCGTTCTCAAATACAGTAGCTTTGTGTTAAAATATTGACGATTGTTATTTGGTTCGATCTTTGAAAAGTGGTCTTGAATTAGAGGGGTCTCGAATTGGAGGGTGCATTGTACTATTATGTTTCACTTGTTACTGAATGAAAACCATATTCCAAAGGGAAATTACTATTGACCTACGGATAAAAACGTTTTGCTAGTCCTGCTTCTGAACTCAAATACACTTCTTTCTTGGTTCTTAAGAATGTTGGTGTGTGGGTGTGGGTGTGTGGATGGGTGTGGGTGTGTGGGTGGGTGTGGGTGTGTGTGTGTACATTTACATTGAATTTTTCCATATACAGCGGTTGGTCCGAATTTTGGGGTCAGGTTTCTGATTTTGTACTTGTAATTCCCTTTTCGTTGTTACCTTATATATTCTCAATCCCATGCCCCTATTAGAATATTTACTATATTTCTGTCTTCATCCAGTACACACTGTCTTACCTCCAGGTGGTAGGCATAACGTAGATAATGCTGTCCTTGTGCATGACTCTGTTGGATTCACTTGACGGTAATCTACGCAATTGCTACAACAGTAATCATCAGTTAGCCCACACCAATGCCACGGAGAACAACACGCACGTAGACAAATTGCATCTTCACCGTCAGGTGCAGGAAAACCGGCTCCGCACCTATGATCGTCTCGATAATTTACTAGAAGATTGAATAAAACAAGTATTTTTTTTTATGAATGAGTGAGTATTATTATTATTATTATTATTATTATTATTATTATTATTATTATTATTATTATTATTATTATTGTTGTTGTTGTTGTTGTTCTTGTTGTTTTTGTTCTTGTTCTTGTTGCTGTTGTTCTTGTTGTTATAATTATTTTTATTTATATTATTAGTATTATTATCAATTATAATAATAGTCGATAATAATAATAATAATAATAATAATAATAATAATAATAATTGTAATATTATTTATTATTATAGTTATTTGTATATTTATGTTTAGGCATATGTTTATCATTAGGCCTTTATTGTAAGGAGTAAAATTACTATAAAATTTATTTTTATATAGGCCTAATAACTAGAAGTTCCGACTAATAAGAAGAAGTTGCTGACACATAAACGTATATTCACAAAATAATAGAATAAGGCCTATAAATAATAAATGACGAATAAAGATTTTATACATCTATCACAACATTTTAGCATATACATTCCAAATTTTAATGTTTATTTAATTACTTGTATAACATTAAAATATCACTGGATCACAATTGTTAATAGAAAATTTTTCCTTCATTTTTAAAGGTCTTTCTACTAATTTATAGCTACGTAGCAACATTCAATATTATGCTACTCCTTCAAAAGTCCATCTTGAATTAAGACCAGATTAAGACTAAATAATTATTAAAAACACGCCACTGATTGTATAAGGAAAGTTTATTGCTCTATACGTACACCTTTATCACCTGGTAAATCTGTCCATAGAGGTATTACCTATATAAACCAATTAAGAATTGACTGAATAATTTAACGAGTCCACCCACAGAAGCAAATTTCGCACTTAACCATGATACAATTTTAGTAATAGTATATCTCATATAGAGCGTAAAATTAATATTAATAGTTAATAATATATGCCTCAGGACGTACTACTAGTAGTCTCTTATTCCAAACTCTGATTTATTCACTTGTATGTCTATTTCAAAGGATAATCAATAAGTCCATGAGATGATGCATTGTACTTTGTGGGAGCGTGGCAATGCATCGATATCCGGAAATACGTGTTCTTTTTTAATATTTTTCATGAACGTTTTCATTTATGCTGTGTTACAAAATATTGTTACATTTTGTTTTTGTATTCCATTTTGTATTTTTTGCTTTAAAAAACAATAAAAAATGGCAGTGACAAAGCGGTGGGGGTGGGTGGTACGTTCCCCTTCCAAAATCTTTTATTATATTTCACCTGGCATCAACACGTGTAAATATATAATAATAATAATAATAATAATAATAATAATAATAATAATAATAATAATAATAATAATAATAAAAATAATAATAATAATAATAATAATAATAATAATAATAATAATAATAATAATAATAAGGAAAATAATTGTTATTCATATTGTATTACTGTATTTTTTGCTGTGTTTCTTGCACTTTATTTATTTTATTTGAACCATATTTATTGAGGATGATCCATCTATATTTGGAGGAATACAGTAACCATCTCATTTCATCTATAGTTATGGCATTGATAAGACATTTAGAAAAAAAATTACTTTCGCAATACATTGTCTTATTCAAATTATTTAATGATCGAATTGTGATTTGGTAATTATTTTGAATCATGGTTCTGGCTTCTTTGTCCAAATGTAGCATAGCCCGTGTGATTTTCTTGGTCCATTCTATAGCATTAGGTACCGTATATAGGCACTTCTTTTATGAATAGGCCTGTTTTTATAGGCCTAATGTTTTCTCAAGTCATACCGGTATGAATAGGATGTCCTGTAAGGTCATCTCTTTAAAAAAAATCTTCCTATTATGGGAAGGTCACTCATGAACATTGTCCACACTCACTCACATCCGCGACCAAGTCCGCCATAGGAGAGAACTTTGGTCTGCTGCGAACATTTGGTCACAAAGCACGAAACTATGTGGTTTTTTTGTGGTTATTTTGGTTTTCTTTTTTTTTCGGTGATGTTAATTTTTATCATTGCACACACTAAATATAATCCTATAGGTTTCTTTCCTTTTAAATGACCGTTGTTTTTATGTACAGTACCGGCAGTTTTAACTCAGCACTCATTAGGCCCCAGACTCAGAGATACTGGAAGAGTATCCGGTGATACTCCGGTGATAATAGTTCTATTATAGATTAATATAGTAAAAGTTCGATGTATAGCCTATACTATTGTCTATGTATTACTCTCTGAATCTGCATAATAATACATACTGTAACCAATATTCCGGCCCAGAAACCAAGATTCAGAGATACCGGTACTATACTATGGATTATTTCAGAGTATAATCAATTTAGGTGTTGCAATAATGTCAAAAATCATTTTTGACTTAAACTTAATACAATTTTTATAATATGAATGGTTGGTATCTGTAGTTACTGGAACAAAACAAAAGTCATGAAATTTTAACTCCGCATTCTAGGATCATACCACTTTTTATATAGGAGGTATATAATATGAATGTTACGGACGGACATTTTAATTGAAAAATATATCTTTTATATAAAAAACCTTAAATCTTTCAGATTCTTTGATTACTGGTAAGTGTAAGGGTGAAACATGTCTTAATGAATATACATGAAAAATTAGTATATTGCTGCTCGCAATTTTTAAAAAATACCTAATTAGCTGTAGTCCAAAATTCAGACGTCCGTCCGTAACGCAAATTAACTTAAATGTTATTTCATGCTTCTATATAATAGATTACAATTAAAAAAACCATATTAACCTATCTCTACTACATTAATAATTACAAAATAACTTAATAAAAATTTTGTTGACGTTCAAATTTTAATTACAGATTAAATTAAAAATGTGTCCGTCCGTAATAAATGTTGTTACGGACGGATATGTTACGGACGGACATGCTACATAAAATACATTTTGATTAGCCAATTTATGTTATACAATTTTGAAATGAATTATACTGAATATGTTTATGTTTAGCTAATTTTTTCTCATAAAATTTATCAGTAAATTGGTGGAAATATTCATTTAGTAATGTAACCACAGGGTAAATGTCCGTCCGTAACGCACTTGGGCGTAATGTTCCTTCATATGCTTCAAATTTACAACATTTTTACCATTCATGCTGAACTTCTTGGACATTTATAAATGTAGATGTATAGTACAATTGTTCTTGACATAAAATTTCAATTAAAGCTACTAATGTTACAGACAGATATCTGTGCTACCATGGGTCATATCAAACTACACTTTCAATTTAACAATTGATCAATTATTACATCCCAATATCATTTTTTCAAAGGTAGCAATTTAATCAAATTATTATGAAAAATGTCAAGTTTAATTAATTCTAGATATTATTAGGTTTAATAACTTATTTTCTCTAAAAGTATTGCAATTATATAGGGCCTAGTGTAGGTTATGACGAATGTCAGTTTATGTACTGTACAATTGCTTGAACATAAAATATTTTACAAACAATCATCATTAGAGCGGCTGCTATAATCCTAAATTTAAGAAAAGTCAGTTATCATTATAAAAATCTAATTTTATCATTAATATTTATCATTAGGATGTTTGTTGCAAAAGTGTCCGTCCGTAACGCAACACAAATATCCGTCCGTAATATTTTCTTTTCGTTAATAACTCAAAGACAAGAAAGTATTTAGTGACCAAACTAAGTCTCATTAATAGACAAGTAAAATAACTTAATTTAGCAATGAAAATTTTTTGTCAGCTCTCACTTCCCTAGATAGAAATTTCTGCTAAGTTGTAAAAATTAGAAACGGCGAATTCTATCTTGTCCGTCCGTAACGCTCACATTTTCGCTGTTCTATTTTTAGTAACAATATCAATCCGCACAATTTTTTTTTAAGAGTGTATACTTCTTAGATTATACTCTTCACTAAAAGAGTAATATTTGTTAAATGTATACAGTTTAGCCTGGTCGGCCAATTTATAACTGCCAAGGGCTCCCGGATTACTCTCGAACTAGGGCCTCCAGAACTTTGTTAAACCGCCACCGAGTTCCGTCCATTACGTAATAACATTTCGGAACTGTTTTTAGTTCCGGGTACTGCATGTAAGGAAAAACTGCATGTAAGGAAAAAAAGGAATACATCCTAAACCAGCTATTTCAAAAACTAATCAACTAATATGAATGAAACTTTCATGAAAGCTTAACCAAGGTACAAGGAAGAAATTATGAAGTGTAGGTGTGCATTTGAGGGGAAAAGGTCCCAGACCTAAATATCTCAAAAAAAAAAAGATAAATGGATAAAAATGACAATTGGCAGAATAGTTTGTCATGTTTAAATTAAAAAAGTGTCAATTTTGGTCAAGATCTGAAGTATGGTGTGGATATGAGGAGCATTTAAAGAATAAGTTTACCGTATTACCGTAGGCAGAAACAATAGCTATATGATGAATATTTAATTAGTTATGTTAAGTTTAATTAGTCATGTATTTTATGTATATATTTCAAATTGCAATAATGTTTATTTGAATTATAATAAATAATTTATATGTATCAATTTTTATCAAGAAAGTAATTATAATTGAGAAAAAGTGGTCCGATCAAAGCCGGTGCTGCCGGTGCGGTTCCGATGGCCCTGTAAAGCTAATTATTTTTGTTGTTATTGTTGTTGTTATTAAACTAAACTATAAACAATAGTGCTAATAATCGTAATATGTATAGCTATTCCTACAATCTAGCGATTTATTTGATTTATATCTACTGAGTGCTTTAATTTTAAATTTGTATTAGTGATACTGTATTTGCTTTGTAAAATAAATATCAGTAACATAGTAACATAATTTATAAACATCTTTAATTTTTTTAATGAATACGTAGTTCAGACTTAACCTTTCCTTTTTGGCCTCTTTAAAATGCTGAATTATTAAATTGAAATTTAAAATGAAGTGATCATTCAAAAACAATCACGGCTAAAAAAGACATAATATAGACTAACCTTGCCCGGCACAGTAATTATCGCATTCGAATACAAAATAATCCAGCAAAATTAGAAAGAAAACTCGGGTGAAATATTTCAAAGCTAACATTTTTCATTATCTAGCTCTATTTGGCTGGTCTTGATAAAGGCTGTATTATAACTTCCACGTCGTGCGACGGCTGGTGAACGGATAGTTTTGGAATGTATTCAGGATTTTGTCCCTATAAAGACTTTGCTTCTGCAGAGGGTGAACATCATGTTGTTAGCTATTCCAGCAATTGTTTCTTCTCCCACTTTGAAACTTAGATCGGGGATTACACTAGTAATATTATTAGCATGTATTACATGCTTTTTGTAATATATTTTGTAGAATGTTTAAACGAATGGATATCAATTCGCGGCCGTGTATGATTGGAATTTTTTGTTTTATTTCACAGATGCATTGTGGCTGTTTAGCTTGCATATGATTAAATCGTGTGCAAATAAGAAGTAAATTTCTATAATATACCGGCATTTTATTTAGCGCTATGTGCATATCTAAATTTATGTCGATCATACCTAATGTGTATTTAACTGGGTACATATCTGTACGAATCTTTGAACAATATGCGAGTTTTACTTAAAACGGATCAACTGTGGAGTGTACATTGTAACTTAGTCTGGTTGTAAAAATGCTGAAATGAATTTTAGCGGGAAAAAAGTAAAGGAAAATTAATTTTTGGTTTTTCTGAATCAGCATACCCTATAGTGTCTCAGAAAAAAATCCCCATGCCTAGGCTTGGGCAACTTTTTTTACAGCACTTTGAATTTTTGACCTAAAATACCCCATTTTAAACTATTTAAGATGGGGGTAGGGGAAATAAATTTATGTTTTTGGTCACTTTTACATATA
>NW_022689539.1:0-1399 GCF_011630105.1 Anneissia japonica | reverse complement strand
ACTATCAACCGGAGGGCAGTGTAGAACCACAACCAAACTTCAACTTACAGGTAAGTCTCATTTAATTGTTTAATTCTACACTGCCCTCCGGGCTGATGCAGGAATTCCATGTGATTTCAAAGCAACTGGAAACAATCCTGTTGGCTGGATATTCTACACATAACTAGAACAAAACAAAAAGGAATTTGTACAAAAGTCATCCATTTATAAAGCTATTGCTTCGTTTATTCACGTTAACGAAACTTACAAGGGAACTTGTAAAACACCGTAACACAACAAAATATTAGGCCTTGATCAAATCTCCTATTATTGAACTGCAATGTGTTATAGCAATAAACCCTTCAACGTGCCCTCTTTATCAATGGGCCTATTGTAAAATTTTGCAAAAGTTGCTACATTACTCCATCCTGCTGTTGCAAGGATATTGTGTATTGGCACGCCTGTCCTACCTGTATATGCATGCGATGTAGATGCAGACCGAATACTGTGTGATGTAAAAACATCTGTATCAATTCCAGATTTTGCCATCATAGTTTTAATCCATTTACTTATAGTAGATGAAGTAACTCCCTAATGTGGTTTCATATAACTGATAAACAATTTTGTCTCTTCACCCCGTAAATCTTTAGTACGTTCTAAATAAGTGTCTAAAGCTGAATATAATGTCTTATCATTTGGATATTCTTTAAGATGTATGGGTTCAGGCATATAGCCCTGTCTACTTTGTTTTAATTTCGATCTACCAATAGCAAACTGGAATTCTGAAGTTGTTTTAATCATACATGTTAAATCTAAGCAAGCCAAGGTTTGGGCCCTGCCCGCTGTCAACAATGCAACCAGTGCTGCCACCTTTAGAGTTAATGTTAGTTGCATATTGGTGTTCTCACCCAGTGAACTAATACAATCTAACATACGAGATACATCCCAAGTATAAGAGTATTTAGGCGCAGGTGGGTTTCTATTATACACTGCTTTTAGCATTCTTATAACCAGAGGGTGAGTACCAATTGTGCATTTATCTTTCCAAACTATTATCTGTGACAGCGCACTCCTTGCGGTGTTAATCGCACTATAGCCTAAGCCTTGGTCTAAATGGAGTATTGTGAGGAACTCTAAAACTGATTCTATAGGGGGTTCAACATAATTAATTTTTCGTTGGATACAAAATACATGCCACTTTCTGATGTACACTGAATACTGTTTGTGGGTTCCAGGTTTCCACGATTGGAGGAGTAAATTGGTAGTCCTTTGAGAAATATTTCTCTCTCTGTACATTTCCCTGATAATTTTGCAGCTATCAATACCAGCTTCTTGCGCAACGGATGTAATTTTTCCTTGTCGTACTCCAGTGTTAGCAATGAGTTCATCTTTGGTAGGATTATGGGATTGTCTATCAATA
>NW_022689538.1:0-860 GCF_011630105.1 Anneissia japonica | reverse complement strand
ACAAAATTAAATTATCTTTAAAAATTAAAAAAAAAATAAAATTTCTTAAAATTGGAAAAAAAAAATACCAAGACACGATTCGAACTCAAAACCTTAAGTTCTTTAGAACACATCCTTAACCGACCGCCATCCATGCGACGTGCCCTATTAGTGGTAATGGCAGTAATGTACAGTCCTTACTGAAACGTGTGTTTTGTTTTGTAGGTGTAGGGAGAGCCCTGGGGTCCAACTTAAAACAAGGGCGATGAACGTTTGTTGGAAATCACCCCTAGTTTATGTATACAGAATTTCCTGCACGTTCGTTCAAATTTGGCGACGCTGGACGCTTTTAAAGTTTTGGTAACAAGAACAAGAACAAGAACCTAGCGGTTCGCGCGTCGCTGCCGGAGGGTGAGCTGTACGATTCCATTTTCTGTGTTTTAGGTTACTGCATGTGTGACTGTGATGGAGAATTAAAGTGTGTGCTAGGCTTTTTGTGGTATACTAGTTTGATAGCAAATACTATATATTTGTATTGAAATATGAATGAAATACCTTAAGTTATTACTGTTACTGAGCTTGTTCAAATTGTAGTCTAACACCCTAAATTATATATGAACTGTTCCAAATCAATAAATAAGCGCTTGGCACATAGTCCGCAGTGTGAAGCGCACAGTGCGCGTCGGCCCATCATTGAGAGTGTATTCAGTGAATTAAATTGCACTGCTTGCAAAATTTTATCGTATTACCTCGGACACCCTTCTTTTCTTTAACGTTGAAAATGTATTTATATAGGATATTTATAGCATTACTGCAAGAAGGTTTTGTGGGCATGAGTGTGAAGACTATTAGATGCTTTAATCGGATCGGATTCCCAACAA
>NW_022689537.1:0-1151 GCF_011630105.1 Anneissia japonica | reverse complement strand
TGAATATTAGGTATCTTACTTTTTTTGTTTGCGCGTCTTAACGTGCGTGTACGCGTGCGTAAAAATTACATATGCTTATAATTATGCCTATTTATTATCAAATATAACTCCTTAGTATGAAAGGTGACCCCCAATTTTTATTACATATTCTGAAAGCACATGAGTTGTAGATATAATTGTATAGATCATAATGGCTGATCGGACATTGTGACGTCATCATATTGCACTTTGAATTAAAAAATATATATATATTTCTTTTCTCAAAACGTTGATGACGTCAAATCATCTTAACCATTCGTCATTTCTGAATAATAATAAATAGGCTTATACTTCAGGTCAAGGTTGAATATTAGGTATCTTACTTTTTGTTTGCGCGTCTTAACGTGCGCGAACGCGTGCGTCAAAAATTACATATGCTTATATTATGCCTATTTATAATCAAATATAGTTCCTTAGAATGAAAGGTGACTCCCAATATTTATTACATATTCCTAGAGCACATGAGTTGTAGATACGATTTGATAGATCATAATGGCTGATGGACATTGTGACGTCATCATATTGCCATTTAAATTAAGAAAAAATTTATGACGTTATTAATTTTATAAGATGTGTATAAGAGACAGAGACGTACGTGTACACTATATTATAGCTAAATCAATTCTCTTTCAGACGTGTCCCTTTATTTTTAATTTTCATTACGGAAGCATGGTCAAAAAGAATTAATTTTTGGAGCCCTTTTTCTCTTATTCTTATAAGATGTAAAGAAATAGAGCAGAGAGAGGACGGCAGACTGTATTTTGACACTATCAGACTGATATATATATATATATATAGGTTATACGAAGGGAAAATTCGTGTGGCATTACCAACTAACAGGCGGTTTTAAAAACACTTGACGATGTTTAATTTCGTGTGCCATTACTGTACACGCACACATCGTGACGTGCGCGTCTGTTAAAATTTGAAAATTTTCCATCACTATTTAGATAGTTTAAATAACGTTTCGGGTCATTTTCAGCATTCCAAAACTTTCCATATTTACGCGCCATACGTTCATTTCCACGCACGCAACACGTACTGAAACTGAAAATCACGTTTGTTACATACGTTGTGTTCCTGACACATTATTCATATCAGGAGCCATTCTT
>NW_022689536.1:0-1012 GCF_011630105.1 Anneissia japonica | reverse complement strand
ACTCCATGCGACGTTTTTTTCTGTTGTATGAGTAGTCCATAGAGCTATTAAACAACTAGAGTGTTAACAAGATGGTGCAGCAATGCAGAGTTATGTATGTGTACCATCCAAGATGGCCGTCGTAGTAAAGCGCCACCTTCAGGCTTAGTATACATATTATTACATATTAATAAGCCCTCTGACTGACTATTATTTCATTAATGATAATGAGTAATGGTAATAACAAATTATTAAACTATTGTAGCCAAAACGAGGCCAAGTGGAGCATCTTATTCAAAAATAAAGTACCCAGGAATGAAAATTAAAATCGTGTACATTACACCCAAACACCGCAACACTCGAGTTTCAAACATACGGGTAGCTAGCTATACTGAACCCTCTGAGTAAATTGAGGGCGCAATTGCAAACGATGGTGTTTATTGCGGTTAGCGCTCTAGTATTCTTAATATTGGCTACGTTCAGGCTACGTTCAGACCTGTGAGATACGTCAGGCGTATCTAACGCCAGGCGTACGTTAATCCATGGCGTAACTAGCGAGATGTCCAGACTGGGCGATTAATGAACGCTAGCGTATATATTCGCGCGAAATATTCGTATTCGTAATTCGCGCATTTTATTTTCTGTTTACATCTAGGTTTATTTTGATTGGTCAAATCTTGGCTGAGTTCAAAATCACCGATGCGTGACTGTCGTAAATCAGTGGCGTACGCTAATCTGGGGTCTGTTGCTGGATTACCGTACGCCAGTGATTGCGCGATAATACTGGCGTTCGCTACGCCGCGCACAAGTTCACACCACTCGATTAACGTTACGCTAGCGTAAGTCGTTGTGTCTGAACATAGCCATTATCTCTATGGAGTAGTCATATTATGAAGGTACCATATCCCCCGACAGTTGGCTATGCAGCAATGTACCCCTTGAATACAAATTAAAGTGAAGATATAAATGCAGCCGACTGTCGGGTACATAACGACTATCTAACTTTCCACAAAAACATTAGGCCTAAGCTAGG
>NW_022689535.1:0-892 GCF_011630105.1 Anneissia japonica | reverse complement strand
GACATTTGCTGCGTATGGCACTAGACAGCGTGACCACTCACAATTTTTGATATACCCAATGACTGGGTCGAAATTCAAAATTCTGGTTCAAAGGCGAACTTTCTAATTACCGTCCTATTTCTGTTCTTCCTCTTTCTTCTAAAATCCTCGAAAAAGCCATTCATTCTCAACTTTACCATTACCTTAACTCTAATAAACTTCTCTCCGAACAACAATCTGGATTTCGACCCGGTCATTCTACTCTTACTGCTCTTATTAATACTCATGACACCTGGCTTCAACACATCAATCACGGAAACCTTATTGGCACTGTCTTTATCGACTTACAAAAAGCTTTCGACACTATTAACCACTCTATCCTGCTCAAAAAACTTCCTTTCTTTGGCCTTTCTGATAAAACTATCTTCTGGTTCGATTCCTACCTCTATCTCGCTTTCAACGCGTCTCATTCAACTGTTCTCTTTTTTCCCTTCTTCCCATTTGCACAGGCATCCCCCAAGGTACTATCCTTGGTCCCCTTCTTTTCTCTATTTATATAAATGATCTCCCTAACTGTTTAACTGATGATTGCTCTGCCAACAAGTTCGCTGACGACACTATTATTTACACAGCCAATAAATCATCTGTCCTTATTCAACAAAAGCTCAATAACAATCTCAATAATCTTTTCTCCTGGCTCTCTGCAAATAAATTACACTTAAATATAAAAAAAACAAAAGCTATGCTTATAGGATCATCTCAAAAAGTCAGACGTAGTCAAGCTATAAAACTTACTATCAACCAGCAGTCTATCGAAAACGTCACTTGTATTAAGCACCTTGGTGTTCATATTGACAGCAATCTCACTTGGAACAACCACATCTCTTACCTTTGCAACAAACTTAACTCTTCT
>NW_022689534.1:4188-5448 GCF_011630105.1 Anneissia japonica | reverse complement strand
CAGCCGATGCAAAGCATTAAGATTTACTCGGGATTAGGTTTATATTAGCAAACTAAACTCCGATCTGATGCTTACGCTCATGCTTTGTGCAGAGAAGCCGAGTCGGCCAATCAGCGCGTTGGTATTTCCATCCATCACTTTGGATGTAGACATCCACAGCAGCGCGAAAGAGAAACAAGGAGGAACCGCTCTGTGTGGTGACAGGAGACAAGACAACAAACATGGCTGCGCCCATCAGTTTAAAACTGTGGCATATTCACTTCTTACCTGTGTGCAATATTTCACGAAATAAAATTTTAAAGATAAATTTTCATAGGTAGAACAGCATAGATAAATTATTACTGGAAATATAGTGGCGAGATAGCGCATGCGTATATTAGCGAGCGAGCCGTCCGGCCGTCTTTTGGACTGCCTACAATTATTTAGGAAGGCAACTTTTACCGTGACGGCTTGGACGGCTTGGCCTAATCAGCTCGGCTTACCCTAATTGGGCCTGGTCTACCTTTAGCAAATTCTTTATATATTCTTCAAATCTATCGAATGTTACATTAAACTAAAGGTAAATCATATTTACGTTTGATAAAAACAACATTTATTGATTGAATGTACGTTTTCGTACCATTAATCGATGGGATTACTAACGATGGGCGTGGCCCGCCATCGGCTCAGTGCCACGCCCACTGGCTTCCATTTTGGAAAAACAAAATAGGCCGTCTATTTTGTTTTTCTTTCGAAACCCCTGCATGGCATCAATGATGACTGTTTTGTTGTTACAACAAACCCAGTATGGTCCAGTTATAATTAATGTCCAGCAAACACAAACTTAAATACAAAGCATGGAATATTCACATGCTGGTACAGTGACGTGATGTTTCCAAACAACTGGTCCAACTAGATGTCAAAGTGTTTATCAGCATAAACATAGCACATGATACTAGTCAAACTCATTAACAGTATTCACTATTGAGTATTATCACTATATGTACATACTCAATCACATAAACAATCACAAATAGTAATCAATTGTACAAAATGCCAGTTCAAAAATTACGTTTCTGTTTATGAAGGGACAATGAATTTTTGCTGTTATTTTTATTTTTAATTTCACACCCAACAGCAATTACACTTGCCACTTAGGATGGAATGCTTTAAACCTTTTATCGATATCATCAGTTCTGTAAACATATACAATGTTGCATGTTTTAAAACTTCATAGGGATTTCAATATGACTGTTATTCATATAGGCAAAGCTTATCTGC